>NW_026732899.1:0-222500 GCF_028476545.2 Physella acuta
GTAAAAATTCATCAAAAACGTTTTAATAACAAGCTTTTATGTAATAATGCACTAAAAATTAGAAAATAAATAAAATTCTTAAAATTTATACTAACACACTACTATTTATATAACTATTGGATACTTTTACTAATATTTAGTAAGCGACATACGCTTTTCTGTATTTTTCTAATTTTTATAATTTTTAGTGCATTTTTACATAAAAGCTTATAAAACGTTTTTTATGAATTTTTGTACAGTACTTTAAACAAAAAAAAAATTTAAATTTAAAATAGAGTTACAAGACTAAAAACCATTGCACACCTAATGAACGTGATGACGAGTGTATAATAGTGCGGAACAGTTGACTGCCTACTAATTTGGTAAAAATTTAAATTATTTCATAAAAATTAATTAAGCAACCCATTACGTCAAATTTAATGTCATGTTGCATTGTCTTCATGTCTCGACCGACGTACTAGCTATGAACCGAATCTGTGCCCAAATTTTCGCTCGGGCGTTTCGATCTAGACTGACGACAGAGGCTGTGAGTTAAATAAAAGCTTGCAAAAAGGAAATAACTGAACATCAAATAATGTGTAATACCACATCATGCATTTCATTGCATATCATGACCTCTATGACTGGGATATTAATGAACTGCCAAATTATTAACTTACCCGTGCCTTGACCATGAGCCATATCATGACGGCTATGACTGGGATGTGGATAAAGACCAGAAGAAAAGCGTGAACGCCGCCAATCCAGTAGATGCCATCGATAAAACTGGTGACGCAGACGGTGGCCGTGTTAATGGTCGTCACTATCATCACAATTAGCGTACCGAGACGTCCAATAAAATCTCCTGCCCTGACCACAGTGGCAGCTCCAACTTTTCTAACAAATACATAAAAAAATTAATCAGGTGCAATCGTTTATTGGATTTGCAATGGTTTAATTGAATTTAAACATGTACTAGTTGAAATATTTATTTGCTAAAAGAACTATCATTTTCTAAAACCAGTATCAAATTTAAAAATAAGAAAATGTATTTAAAATTCCTAAGTCAATGTACAGATAAGGGAGAGTGGTGAGAAATAGTACAAGGAAGAAATAGTACAAGGAAGAAGTAGCCCACCGAATCCAAAGTGTAGGGCGCTCTTTGAAACTACAGTACGCGCCGTAATGCTAAGAATCTAAGAAAGCCACAATGATACTCGGAGCGCCAACCGACGCCCCTCTAATATTTTAATGTTTAGTTTCTTGAATACAGAGTATTATGGGAGTATTTTAAACGTGCACACACTATTTTAATTAGAATTTGACGGGTTTCGTCGGTTTTTTTTTTACCTTCCTACTATCTGTCGCCAAAAATTAAACTGCCGAACGAACTTCGATCAGTTCTAACTGACCGATTCGTTTCAAACTTGGCACGTGGGTCAAGACTGTATGACATTGCACCAACATTGACTTGATTGGATACCTAATTAATTTTTCGTGAATTAATTAAAATTTCTTATATAAAGTAGCCTACTGTATACCGCGCTATTATGCATTCATTTTCTTATCATTTGGTGCGCAGTAGATTTAGTCATGTGACTCTATTGTATTAAAATGCTATAAAAATGCACAAATAGTTTTTAAAGACAAGCTTTTATATAAGTACTAGGTTACCCGTTATCATTGGATAACTATGGGTTTCGATGGTCTTTCGCAAATGACGTAACTCTCGTTAGACGATTTTTTTTTCTTTCTTCTCCCCCCACTTCACTGTCACGGATTTCGGGTGAGCATGGGTTCTATCACACTATTCTTTCATATGCTGAGGTCACAGAAACAGGTGAACTCTACTTTGCGTGGTCCGTATCCCGCCAAGTCCGAAAGGCAACTTTATCATTCATATCTGAAAAGAATTCACAGTTTAGCCAACAAGTTTTTGTCTTTTAAAGCCACCGATTTCGGCTGATCATGGGTCTGACCAAATTATCCCTTCATATTCTAAGTTTACAGAAAAGGGTGAACTCTACTTCACCAGCCCAGTCTTCCGCCACGTCCGAAAGGCAAACTAATCTTTCACATTTTAAGATAAATACAAATGATGGCTGCAGTGAGGTTAATTCAATTAGTAATAAAAAGTTAGTGTTAGTTACCTCACAAGTTAAAGACAGTTACAAGTACTATGGACGTTTCAACCCAAGGTCTTCGTCAGCACACAAAAGTGTGGTTACAGATTAGACAAATAAAGACAAACAGCAACACAATTTTTGACTTAGCTCGACAGTGAAAACACGACTTGTCTACAAGCCACGGTATCCAAAAGAAGAGACGGGTGAAAAGGACGCTTGGAGACCGTATAGGGGTGGGGTTGGGGCGTGGTTATGCCGGAGGGGGGTTGGTTAGGTGAAAGATACCTGTTCATTCAAGCCATTGGATGCCCGTGTGCCCCAACCCCGGTTGAACGTCTAATCCCCCCCCCCCAAAAAAAAACAACCTCGAAATATAGTTTATAAAGAAAATATATTATACTTTTACAAGTGTCGGGCTCCCCCGCACCGGATCATTTTATTCGCCCCTGCAAAAATTCAAGTGCCCCACCTCCGGAAAAATATCTGAAAGAAACAGTGTCTGTGAGAGTGAGGTTTATCGGCTAAAAGTATGAAACGAGGTAACGAGTCTAAATTATAGAAGTAGGCTCTAGAGTCGCCTAAAAGAAACTCTAAATGCGTCTTTGTCATGATTGAGATTAGGTGCAAGGTTTAGGGGTATGTCTTCGACTATATTTAGTATCAATGTGCAGTAACTACGTGTAGATCAAGCTTAAATCCGATTAAAGCACCGATTCTGGATTAAAATCCGTTTTCAATGAAATTTTTCGTTTCCGGTTAAATTTAATTTAGGTGGTGATTTTGGTTTTGGTTTTAGTTTAGAGAAAAGAGACAGCACTGTCAACCTAGCGCCCGTTGTATCCTTCCTCAACGGGCCATTTATCTCGTATAAGAATATTTGTGAAAGCTTAAGTAATTCCCTCTTTATAACTTTCTCGTATACAGAGTATAGAGGAAGTATTGTAATCGTGCAAAAAAAATTCACATGAAAATTTTTACAGTTTCATCGTTTTACATCTCAGTCCTTTATCATATACGGAGTATAGGGGACTTATTTTAAACGGGCAAAAATAATAAATACATATTTATCAAAATTTCAGCGTTCTATGCGTTGAGTACAGTTACAACTAGGTAGATGAAATTTCATATACAAGTATTATATCAAATTTATAGTTCTGTATCAACTTTTCAGCGATTTCCGGCAACCGGAAGTGGAACTTATTCTAATTTTGGTGTTTCAAAAGCCTATCACTTGGCTAATATTACAGATAGATGAACGAAATTTCAAAAATAAGTACATTATTTAATTCTCTCCCTACTGTCACATTTTGAGTAATTTTGGTTGACCAGAAGTAATAATTTATGCGATTTCAGATTTCTCAAAAATAAAACCGCAAGTTAATTTATAAAGTACTAATAATAAAACCGCATTATTATACACAGATTATTTGGCGTTCACTTGGCGCGCAATATTTTTTTCTACGAGATTCTATTCTGTTTTTAAAAGTTTAAGTAATTAAAAAATGGATTAAAAATCATGTCTATATCCCGAGCAGTGACGGATTAAGGGGGTGCTGAGGGGGCTGCAGCCAGGGGCCCCCAATTTTTAGGGGCCCCCAAATTTCCTTTTTCATTCATAGTAAATTTCCCTTTAAAGTGAATTTTTTTTTTACTATAAAAGCCAATGTTTTAATATTTGAATCACAAGTTTATCTCAATTTTTTATCAAAATATCAAACTCGAGCACACACTTTAGTATAAATACCATCCCGGACAGCGTTTGCTTATAACAATAAATTGGGTTAATTTTAGAGTTAAAAACAAAATCAGCTGTCGAATTCTGACACATAAATGACATGCATCTGGTGTGAACACTCTATGATTTAAACTTTTAAAAACATTTATAGGCCTTTACTTTTAGTGAACGTTAATATCTGGTGTACAGGCCAGTGATGACGTTCTTTAAATTGACGCCTGTGGAAATCCAACTTTTTGTGGGCCTCATAAATGGATGACACCTAAGAGGATGGAGGTGTATTTTTTTTATGCTTACACCGTGCTTACTCTTTTAGTTGGGCCTAGTTAACCTCGTAGACCGTCCCTGAGTCCACCCAACTCTGATGCGTAACTAACTCACGTTAGGGAAAGTAAAGGCGGCTGGGCATAGTGCTGACCACACTATCTCTTCATGTGCCGAGGTCACAAAAACAAGTGAACTCTACTTCACTTACCCCATAGACCGTCAGGTTTGAAAGGAAAACTTTACTAGTTTAACCTCTGTATGTTATTTATAACTTCCTACATAGAGTGGTTTGAAATTCTCTTTTTTCTCTTCGCGTCTGCAAGCAAACACGTGCCAACAGCCTTTATCGTCTGCTCTATAACGATATTATAATATTCTCATAGATATTTATATTTATTTAATGTTAGTCTGCATTTCCAGCTTTCTCGTGCCCAATATAAATTCTTGAATGACAGTTCAATAACTATCGTGACACGAATTTACCGGCTCAGGAGTTTGACTCCCGTTAGCAAGGGAGGTAAACTAACTGGCAAATAGTGGACTGAATCAGTCTCACGAAGATGTTGGTTTGAAACACTATATGTTGGTCGCTTATTCACCCGTAAGCTCTGACCAGGCTTTACTTCCCCCACCCACCAGACGCGAGACATCGTCCTACCGTCTGGTGCCCGGCTAGATCGCGGGACAGTCGGAAACTTCTACAGGCCTACAGTAAACAGTCATATATTTAGTACTGCCGACTTAGAGGATGGATCTCGTCTCTATGTGTTTTGTTAGTGTGTGTGCGCCGTAGTAGTGGATGGATGGGAGGGGGGGGGAGCAACATATAATCTTGCTAAAAATTAGTCATACTTGGTACATGTTTGTATCCAATTAATCGCTCATTGAACATAATTGACGGCTTTTTAAATTAGCAGTTTTGTAAATATCGGTGTCGAATGTTCCTATAAGTTAAAATAATTCATGATTTTTAAAATAAGTATGTTGATTAGTATATATATATATATATATATATATATATATATATATATATATCAAGGGCCCCCAATAAGCCCAATTTTAAGCCTGGGGCCCCGCCCAAGTTTAATCCGCCCCTGATCCCGAGTTGCCATCCCCCGTGGTGTTATATAAGAATATGCGAGAAAGTTTAGGGGAGATCACTCCCAGTTTATTTTTATGCGATTCTATGTAATTTAATTAAAGTATGTTAAATAATCGGTATATTAGTGCTTAATAATGAAGCACTTCGCTTTATTTCCTATTTCACAAAAACCTACAGAAGTTGATAATTTGTTTATCGTATCCTAATGAAGCATATTTTAAGAAATGATCACCTCTATGCGCTGTTTGTTTAGTTTTTTTTTTTGTTTTTTTTTTTTGTTTCGCAGTTTCGTCACAAATTTTTATATTTCTATTGCCCGATTACACAAAAATGTTATTCTCTTTACTATTATATTAGTATATTCGAATATAGTACAACAATTTATAGGGAAGCTCAATCCTGCTTTATTCAAGGCAGAAACCTTTCCTGGAGTGTACTCAACATCCTCCAAAGTTTAGGCTATCGGATGACTGTACAACAGACGGACACACAAAGAGTCACACAGACAAACTGGATCGTCACGCCTCTGCACCGACATCCCCCAGAAATAGCAAGTTTAAATAGTTGTTAAGTCGTCGTTAGAAAATATATATGATTGTACACCGTGTTTATATTGAATAGATTTTAAAAACGTTGAAAATATGAATGAAAAAATATAGCAAATAACAAACGGTAAAAAAAAAAGAATTACATTGGTTGAATTATTTTATCTTTTGTAGTTTCGTTCTCATGGCGATGTTGTTTGCCTTCAGTGGGTGTAAGTGACGCTCCAGGTTTCTTTAGCTCTTCTCTGTTTCCTCTTGACATCTTGTCTTCTACATCCTGGCGGTCCATAGCTCTCTAAGATTATACACGTGCAACACTAGTTAATTATTGCTCCAATACTTAAGACAATCGATGCCAGATCATCGCTATTTTAATCGTCTGTTTCGTTTATTTATATGACAAAGTTATATTTGATGAACAGATGAGTGACAGTGTTACTTACAAAATATTTTAAGGTTACTGTTCCTGAGTGCTTTTTCACTTAATACAGGTATTTAGAAAATAATCAAGTTAATTTTCGAACGATGAACAACCTTGTTTTCGTTTGATGATTAATTTGACATAAAATCTTATCACAATAACATATTCAACTTCAACGTGCATATTTTTAGTGGAGTAGACTTTAAAACGATTTAGTTAAAGGATAAATATTATGTTAGAATAATAGTCACATTAAAAGGTAGGACTCGCCTCGTGTGCTTAATACTTAATATAATGAAAGATAATCCAGTGAACATATTCCTTGTTATTTAACTTCAAACGAAGAGTGTATGAACTTCATTCTTGCACACTAACTGCGTTTATCAACACACCAAGTGTGTTGATTGACACACCCTGTGTTTACCCATTGGTAACCAGGCTGCTACGTGTATTCTGACAGCTGATCATAGCCTTAGAAATCAATATCGATCATTAGAAAGCAATATATCGATCTACCAAAGGGAAGCAAAAAGAAAAAAGTCCCGTCGAAGTGACGGTATAATCGAAGGATTGAACTATCAAGCTGAAATGTGCACACAAAATTATTTTCCTTGTACAACCCTCAATGTGTGTGAGGTGAGGGGAGAGTGACCTTGTTTTGTAGAGCCGATTCTAGCCGGAAGAAGATGCGCATGCGCATATTTACTAAACAGCGCTACAGGGACCCGATTTTTCTTGTCATGTAAATCAGAGGCGTAGCGATGGGGGGCAGGGGGTACATATGTCCCCGGGCGCCGACCTTAGGGGGCGCCAAAATGGTTTGTAAAAACTAATTAAAATGTCATTTTAGCTGCACTTTTGCATTATAAATAGTTTGAGGGGGGGGGGTTGCAAATCGAAAGTTTGAGGGGGGGGGGGGTGCAAATGGAAAGTTTGAGGGGGGTGCAGATTGAAAATTTGCTCCCGAGGGGGGCGCCAAATTGAAAGTTTGTCCCCGGGCGCCGGGAAGGGTCGCTACGCCTCTGATGTAAATGTTTGTTGTTCAGGCCCTTGAGTGTCCTGATGGGATTAACATGATAAAAACTGAAATAATAGATTTAAATAGGCTATTAAAATATTTTTTAAAAGATGTTATACTTTACCTACAGACTAGATGGGTATATCTCTATACTACTTACTAGATAGACGAGAAAAATAAGGTTAATTGAGTAATCTGAGGCCATCGCACAGCTATTTAGATATTTTATTAGATCTTAGTTGTTGGGGCACGGGTTTGACAGACGCACCAGGGTTTGTTCTTTAAAGACTTTGATTGAGTGTACGTTGATCACCTCCGTAATGATAAGGTAAAAAACGCCAAAGCAACAGACCAGGTGTTAAGAGTATAACGGAGCGCTCTTGGAAGGGGGGGGGGCGGCAGAGACAGTAGCTGATTAAGGTTTTTAGGTACCTCAAATGAACTACTTAGTTGTTGGTTTTCACTATAAAAACTAAATATTTGATCTATGCATCACAAGCTTCAAATTTTTTTACAAAATATCTAACACGTGCACAAACTTAAGTACACATACAAACTTTCATCACCTCCTACCCACATATTGATTTATATAAAGCCGACTCTTAAAATACCATAGTCCGTACCAGCAGTGTTTCTTCAAGACCTTTTTCTCCGGGGGGGGGGGGGCACTGGAAATTTTCGGGGGGGGGGGGGGGGGGGGGCGGTAGACTTTCTTCGGGGGGGGGGGAGAAATGCCTGGAAGAAACTCTGCATACCAGCGATCGCTAATGACGAGTGGCGGAACTATAAAAAAGGGCCACCCTGCAAAAATAATTTTTGGGCCCCAAATACATATATATATATATATATATATATATATATATATATATATATATATATATATATATATATATATATATGTATATATATATATATATATACATATATATATATATACATATATATATATATATATATATATATATATATATATATATATATATATATATATATATATATATATATATATATATATATATATATATATCGTAGAATTTTTACTTACTTTTGGGGTTTTTAATTTTGTTTTCATGTAAATAAAATATTCTTAACTCTTCAATAATACTGTTTAATTTGATGTTCAGTAAAATAATTTGCAGATATTTTAAAATTAAAGATAAAATATTTATTTGTTGTTAATAATTGAAATCACGCGAGGCGTTTCTGGCTTATCTAATTTTAGTCACGGTAAACGGGATTCGACTAGTCATATTCACGAGATGCTACCGTTTTTTTAAAATATTGTAAATTACTGTAAAAAAAAAAACAGTAATTTACAAGAAAAAATGGTTAATTTTTTACAGTGTTGTTTTACACAGATTTCGTTTACATTTGTATAATAGTGAATTACAAAAATAGATAAATAAATTAATTAATAAATATTCGAAACTGATGTTTTGGTGGGTGGTGGGGTCGTTGGAACAGTTAAAAGGGATGTGGGGTTATCATTTCTGAGGGTGATGTGGGCACAGGGGGTGGCGGTAAAGTATCTGACGAGCCATGGAGAGAGTGTCTGTGTGTGTTTAAGGCAAGCCAAGCGTCAAATTCTGTGCTGTGTTATCTAACTGCTGATGTGTAACTATTTATAGTGTGTGTGTGGGGGGGGAGGGGGGGTGGCGAATAGATTGCTGTGTGAGCGATTTAGCGGGAGAGTTAAAGTTTGGTATGTTCAAGTCGGTGTTTATGTTTGTTTGGATGTTTAGTACCGACAGGTTGGGGGTGGGTTGGCGTGTAGCTATCACGGGGTGTGGGGATACAGCGGAGTTTTAAAGGTAAAAAATTGGTTAACAGTGTTCTCATAGAGTACTCAAAAGAGTAAAGTTAACAAAACAACTGTAAGTATTAATTTGGGGATAATAAAATGAATACAAAAGGAGTAGGGGTCATTGGGGTCATTTTGTTCGTTGTGGATCAAGTACATTACATATATGATAGTAGTAAAATAGAGACAAATGATGTGTTTGTTTGTAAGCTGTATAAATAAAACAATACACAAATAAGCAACAATAGGAAACTCAATGACAAATGATAAATGATGCGAAACAAGGTGGGGGTTGTGGGGGTTGGAGTCAAATTAATGTTGTTAGAAATCTATTTGGATAATACATCATCTTCAGTATTTAACATAGTATTTCAACACAGGGGTGGGGGTCATGGGGACGAAGGGGATGCAGTATGGGGGCAATATGATATTGGGATCACCAGGTTTAGGGGCGGGGGGGGGGGGCGGGGGGCTGGGAGGGTGTGATGAAAGGGGAAGGGGGGTGTCGGTTAGATTAGGCGGGCCAGGTGACCAATGCAGTGTAATATGTTCTTTACGTTGGGGTGTTGCTAATTATGTATTATGTGTTTGAGTGCTGTCATTGTCGAGTCGTCTACGATAAATCAAGTCTAGTATGTGTCCCGTGAACTGTACATTGTCGTGTTTTGATTTTATTCTACTGTTCCAATTAGTCTGTCTATAGATAGCTACCGTCCTTGCTTTTTGCTCTAGGTCCGTCCTGTCTCTTTGTTTAGGGATTTTGTTTAGTAAAAAAGTAAGGTTTCCCTTTCAAACCTGACGGTCTATGGGGCAAGTGAAGTAGAGTTCACTTGATTCTGTGACCTCGGCATATGAAGAGATAGTGTGGTCAGCACTATGCCCAGCCGCCTTTACTTTCCCTAACTTGAGTTGGGTACCCATCAGAGTTGGGTGGACTCAGGGACGGTCTATTGACTTGAATTTTGTTTAGAGTTATAACTATATCGATGTTGAAGGTCTCGTTTTTTGTTATTTTGGTTTCTAGCGTCTTTTTTATGTTTTATATGGTAGGGCATTCTAAATAGATGTGTGTTTCGGTTTCTGCTGTGTTTTGTCTGCATAGTGGGAAATAGGGTTTCTGTTGTTTTGCTAGGGGTGCTGAATTGTAAATGGGTCTGTATGTTATTTCCCTGGGTTTGGGTGTGATGGTTTTGAGGTTTAGGTTCCTGAAGGTGTCTGTTGTGTCTGTTAGAGCGTATTTCCTACACCATCGAATTCTGTTGTATAATGGGGTTGAGAGTTTTGCACTAACTTTATGTAGATGTTTTGTGATTTTTCGTGAACAAGTTTTTCGTTGTTTTTTAATATTTGTAAGCATTCTGTGTAAAAAGGACTGTGTTTTCCTCCTATGTAATGTGGAGTTGTATTATTGATTTTTATAAGTTTGTTGAGCTGAATGCCTATATAGTAGTGAGCTAAAGGGTGAAAGTTTGGTTGACTAATTATTCTGCTAATTTGTGTTAGTCTGAATAGATTGATTTTGGTCTGTATATAGTGCAGGTTTATTCCTCCATGGAGTTTGTTTTGTACTAGCGTGTAATGCATTTTAACAGTGGTTCGAGTGTAAGTATAAAAAAAAATTCATAAAAAACGTTTTAATAACAAGCTTTTATGTAATGATGCACTAAAAAGTAGAAAATAAATTATAGACTACTATTTAAATAACTATAAAGAAAAGCGTGGGTCACTTTAGTATCTATTGGATACCTTTACTAATGTTAAGGAAGACACCCACGCTTTTCTTTATAGTTATTTAAATAGTAGTCTATAATTTATTTTCTACTTTTTAGTGCATCATTACATAAAAGCTTGTTATTAAAACGTTTTTTATGAATTTTTTTTTCAGTACTTTACATGTTTTATCTACAATAGAGTTACATGACTAAAAACCATTGCGCGCCTACTGAATATCACGTTCAGTAGGCGCGCAATGGTTTTTGAACGCAGCCATTACGTGGTCGTGATGGCGCAGCTATTGATGACGCGTGTGGTGTGGTTGGCTAGACATGCCTAATAATTCGGTCCAAATTTTAATTAATTCATAAAAAATCAATTAGGCATCCAATTAAGTCAAATTTAGTTTCAGATTTCATTGTCTTCATGTCTTGACCCACGTGCCAACTGTGAATCGTGTCGGTCAAGTAGAACTGTCCGAATTTTCACTCCTGCGTTTCCGTCTAGACTGACGACAGACTGACGAGGAAGTGAGTTAAATAAAAGCTTGTAATAAAGGATAGGAGATAGGGGGCAACCTAGTCTGACTGATTTATTTATTCTAAAGGGTTGGGAAATATTATGGTTTATCGGTAGGTGACTATGTACATTAAAATAGATTATTTTTATCCATGTCGTAAAGTATTGTCCTTAAATGTTTGCTTCTAAGATTTTGTGAAGGTATTTGTGAGCTACTAGGTCGAAGGCTTTTTCTTGGTCTAAACTGAGTTAGCATGATTGTGTGTTTTTCTCGTGTGTGTAGTGGATGATGTCTCTAATTAAGTGATTGTGATTTTGTATGTTTCTACCTGTGATGTTGCATTGTTGATCTACATGTATAATTTTATGCAAGTGTGGTTCAATTTTGGAGACTAGAGCTTTGGTTAGGATTTTGTAATCAGTGTTTAAGAGAGAAATAGGTCTATAGTTTAGGGTTAGTTTAGGATCGGTCTTGGGTTTGCGTATTAATGTTACGATATGTTGAAGTTTTCGTGGCATTGTTCGAGCAGAAACATTTCTCTAAAGGTAGCTAAAAGAAGGGGAGTTAGGTCGGCTGAAAAGGCTTTAAAATATTCGTTTGTCAGGCCGTCCGGTCCTGGCGATTTGTTTTAATTTAATTTGAGTATGGCTTTGGTTATGTCGACTTACTGAAAGGGGGTGTCGATATTAATGTTGTCGCTGTCATGTAAGGGTTTAATCTTCTTCTTCGTTCTTAATTGAGAATATGGTGGAGGATTCAGACAACAAGTCCAACTTAAGGGTTTAATAAACTTAAAGTATTTGTCTTGTACGTCTGTGTTTGTCTCATCGAAGTTGTATAGTTGCGTATAATAGTCTCTAAATATTGATTGAATTTTTTCAGGGTCAGTCGTCTCTTGATTATTGATGTCTATGAGATGTGTGATTTGTTTTGCCCTCTGAAAGCTTTGTTCTAAAATTAAAGTGCGGTGTGTGGGATTTTCCGAGCCTATTTGTTCTATTCTACTTCTAATTTGCGCTCCTCTATATTTGTGCTCTTGTATTTTAGAAAGTTCCGTTTCTATTGAGTCTATTTGTCCTTTGTTGTTGTTGATTCCTTTAAGTATACTTAGTTGTTTTTCTAGTTTAGTTTCTATGTGGACCCTTACGCTATTGATGCTACATGCATACTGAATAGATACCCGATTAATGTCTTGTTTTAAATCTTCCCAATGTTGGATTTTGTTAAATTTTGGTGATGACTTCGTGTAAAATTGTATTATGTCTTTTACGGTGTTGATGTAGCGCTCGTCTAGTAATAGTGTATTATTGAATTTCCAGTATGTGATGTGTTTTGGTTTGTTTTGTGTTTGCTCATTTTTTAAAGTTGAATGGTCGCTAAACTGTAGTGTTGAGAATAGGTGTTCTACTTTGTTTATTTTCATGTTCGATGGGGCGTAAATTCTGTCTAAACGGAATCTATTCCCAGATGTGTTACTTCCGTGGGTGGTTTGTATGGTGTGTAGATATTGCGCTCTGTATGTGTCGACTAAATTGAAATATGTTTTAATGTTGTTGATTGAGTCGGCGTGTGGTTTGGCTGCGGTTAAGCGGTTTCGAATTATGTCTTTTGGTCCTACAATGTCTAATCTGTCTTCCACGAAATTGAAGTCCCCGGCGAAAATAATGTCATGTTGTTTGTATATGTTAGTTAATAATTGTTCCAGGTTTTCATAAAATTTACTGTCTTTAGGTCTATATGGTCCGTGTATATTGACTATGCTTAGTTTTCCCCCTTGTCCCTCGATTGTAACTATTGCTAATTTGCCTTTAGAATCGGTGTGCGTATCTGTTTTGTTGAACTTGTTTGATGTGTTAAAAATTGTTGACCCGCTACCCGCGATTTATGAACTGTAGCTGTGGTGTGCTTGAGTTAACCCTATGTTGTGAGTGAATTTTTCTGCTGTGAATTTATATTTTTAAAGTTAGTTTCTTGTAATAAAATGAAGTCAGATTTATGTTTGTCGATTAATTGTCTAACGTACTTGTCTTTGTATCTTGTACTTTGTATGTTGGGGGATATAATTGTAAGGTTGCTTACACTGCTTTTAATACCTGGTCCGCCTTAGTCTAGTTTTGGGATCATTGGAGGGGTGTAAATGTTTTCCTTTTACTTTTTGTCGTGGTTCTGTCCTTTGGGGCTGGGCGTGTTGGGGTTGGGGTTGGCCGTGTAGGGCTCTGGATAGTATTGATTTCTATAATGAGTTCATTTTCATTGCTTCGTAAATTTTCTTTTTTATTTCTCTGTGGAGGCTTGTTCTTTCTTCCCGGAACTGTTGTCCATTCTACTTCTGTGGTTGGGACTCTGACTGTGGCTTGTTCTTGGGCTGGTTCTTGGGCTGGTTCAATTTCTGTGGCGTCGTCTGACACATATTCACTGTTGTCTATAAGTTGATCATTGTCAAAATAGTTACCATCGTTGTCTAATGAAATATTGTCCCTTTCCCTTACATACGAACTTCGGCAGGCGGCCGGTCCATGTTTGGTCGTGCCACACAGGGGGCATATAGATCTTCTACCGTTAAGTTGTAATAACAAGGTGTAAGTTTCCCCACCGACCTCAAGAACAATGTAATGGGGTAAATCCTTTAAGAAGCGTTTGGGCAGAAATCGACTGCCCACTTATCACTCTTCCCGATCTTAAGAGTTGAAACTATTGTGTCTGGTTCTGATATTTCAATCATAATTTTGTTGATCATATTCTGGGTAATGGTAGGGTAATGGTACCCATTTTAGGTGACCCATCTGACCGTTTTTGTCCACATGCAGCAGCAAAATGCTGCTACAATAATCCGAATGTTCACATATCACTGCCAAATGTAGAGAGTTGTAAATTTCATCTGATTTGAGAGAGATAAACCATTCGCTTGGTTTCCCCAAGTAGTAGACATTCAGAATTTAAGAAAGATTTACGTTCAGTTCACACGTAAATAGGTCCTCTAATATGAATTCGTCGATTCGACGTTCTTTTTTTCCTTTAATCAACACACGTAACGTGTTTTTGGGATGCCGCCCAGGTGCGTTCCCCGAAAGCATGATTTTTTGGAAGAGTGTACTTACAGGTACAGGGTTAGGTCTCTCCTTTTGTGACACATCTTCGGTTTTTCTCCCAATTTGAAGAACATTTGCAGTTTAATTTGAAACGGGTGTTGACACATGCCAGCTGGTGATTTGCGCGGTGTCCGTATTATCCTCAGGACAGAGCGAAGGCCAGCTAATGTTTTTTGAAAGTCTTGTCTGTCTGGTTTCGGCCATCTTCTTTCCTCTCTCGGTTTCTTTTGTGCGACATCAAAGACAACAAGACAATGGCGATCTCAAGTCCATCTTATCAAGCCAAGGAAACCCGACTCTCTGAAATTCTCCAATGCTTCCAAAAACTACAAGTCGGTCAAAAGAATATAAATCATAAAAGCTTTATATGTGTAATGGTTTCTCGCCTAATGTTTATTTTTATGTTTTTTAAATTTATATTATTAGTTTTAATACATTTCCTTTTTATACTATGTCATTCTTAATTATGTATTTAAAAACATAATTAAGAGAAGTAATTGCTTTTTAATTTGTTAAGTGTAAATCTATTAAAAGTTTCTTAGGAACACACATATTTGACTATTTAAAAATGGGAAATAAGTTATGGAAGTGGTTTGAACGTTTGTCTATCTTTCACACTACAACTCATGTAGCCTATATTAAGTTATTTCATTAGATCGTGTTACGTGGTGGTAACAAAAAGTATATAAAATATTACTGTATAGGGTCTACAATATGAATTAGGTCTCACTCGCAAACATACAGACAACCAGCACTATAGGCTAACCCTAGCAATCAATGGGAAAATTCCTGACCGTCTTTAAATTGTGTTAAAATGAAAATTCATTTTATTTACCGAACAAGGCCATAAGATTTTTTTTAAATACGAAAGTACGAGATTTTTTTCTCCCATGAAAATATATGTTTGTCATCGCTGCATGTCAAACAATGTTTATTTAACGTGAGCTCTCCCTAAAATAATAAATGTTTCTAATTGATTTTTCTTAGCCTATAAAATACGAAAAGTAAGCATATTACAACAAGCTAGCTTACTTTGTCAGATCTGCAAATGTATAGTGGACTGATCAAACATACTAAAATAATATAAAGTGATATATTTATTATTATAATCACGTTGTGTCTTCTAATGGATCTAGACAAGAAGCACTAAAACTCTACAGTTAAAAAAGGTAGTGAGAGATGATTCCAAATTTTGTTAACTGAATCAAATGTTTGTATAGTTACGATTTTTAAACGATAAATTATAATCAAGCACGATTTAAAAAGCTATGTAGTTGTAATATCAGGGATGTAGCATATGTATCCTGGGTTTATATTCCTCAAGTAATAGAAGTTGTAAATGAATATTATTCGCAATTTAACTTTAAGCCTAATATTTTTATTTTCATTAAACAATTTTAAACATACTCTTACTTAAAACATGTTGGCCAAAAGCGACGCTAGACTAATTGAGCTATTGTTAGTCAACGCAATGTGACACTAGTATTTAAATATCCTGTAAATATTCATGATTGTTCCTAGTAGAGTGGTTTGAGATATTGTTTGTTTTCTGTAGAAGAGCTTTTTTTTAAGTCATTTAATTAAATGCATGTGCCAAAGAGATCTAGTTATTTCTTCGTTTCATGATGGATGCGGACATCCAAGCTTCAGTCGCTTAGATAATACTTAGAGAGACGCTAGTCGTGTATAATTTATTTTGCTTAATCCCCATAAGTTGATTTTTTTCCTATCTCAGAACACCAACATATATTATTAGCATTTGTTTACTTATTGCTTTTCATTTAACATACAAACACACATGCACACACGCATATTTTTTATATGGATATATATATATATATATATATATATATATATATATATATATATATATATATATATATATATATATGCGTGGCTGGAGTGTATTATTATTATTTGTAACTTAGAAGGCGAATGTATCGTTTCGTTTCATGTCGTAAATTGTCGTAGTTTTTTGTTGTGTAGTCCCGTATTATGGCGCCGCTGTCTATTTGTTTATGTCCCTGTTTACAGCTAGTTTGTATATATTTTGTTTATATTGTTGTCAATGGTTAAATTAAGTGTCTTTTTATATAATTCTGTTACATTTTCCGTGGCGTTTGGTTTGTTATCTGTGAATTAGGGACTATTTGTTTAAGTGTAGTGTGTGAGGTGTGCGAAAGTCGATTTCCGGATTGGAGTTCTGTTCTTTTTGGGTGTGCTGAAGTGAAGAGGTAAGGACGAAGGCGTTCCTTTTACCATCAAGTCAGAAGAACGTCCATCTAGTTAGAAACATATTTATTTTTATGTATTTTGCTGTTTATTTTTGGTCGCTGGCCATAAGCTTTTTCTGTGGCTGTTTTCTTACCGCCATTGTGGTTTTGTCAGACCATGTGGACTCAGATTCTGAGTTTTATTATATTATTATGTTATTTTGTTACTTTGTTGTATCCCTTGGGATTGTGTTAAGCCAGGGATAATGCTTATTTATACTTGACCCGCAGTTATGGTTTACTCCTGGCTGTTGGGTTAAGTAGTGGAGTTATTGTTGCCTGACTCACAGTTACGGTTCATTCCTGACTGTCGGGTTTGGTTATGTTACTTGTAGCTGTTTATACTATTTTAAAGCCATTATAGTGGACTTACACTTCCTGTGGTGATCTTTGTTGATCCCCAGGAGAGTGTTTGGTTTATTCTAAGTCCCTAGGGATGTGCACATGACATTAATAGATTGTATATTACGTGTGCCTTTTGTTAGGCTGGTAACTGTCTGTTGAGCTAGTAGTTTAGAGCTCAGTTTCCTGGTAATATTCCAGGTAATTTTTGGAGTGTGTTCTGTGTGAACTACCTGCAGGCTGTTGAGATGTAATCCAGTCAGCCTGTGTTTAATACTTTGTATATAACCTTTTTTATGGTAATTAATGTGTCATTTTTTTCCTTTTCTAGGTCGTAGTCCGAAATCGGGTGTTTTGTTATATATAAATTGTTTTGTTTCGTTGAGTTCTGTTTTGTATGTCTTGAGTGTTTTGTTTTGTCTAGATCTGAATCTAGATTGTAGTTTTTTATGTAAGTTTTGGTTCCATATTTTTGTTAAATAAATGTTATTATATTGTTAAAGTTTTTTGTTTTTATCATTTAGACCAGGGGTCTCCAAACTACGGCCCGCGGGCCGGATGCGGCCCGCGAGGTCATTTCATCCGGCCCGCGACGATCTTTTTGTCCACTGAATAAATGTTTGTTAGAGGTGACTGAGGAACTTTCCCCAGAAAATTCAAAACAATTTGAAAATGTAGCTTTGGGTGCAAATACCATAGCCCGCCGTGTTGCAGACATTGGTGAAAACATCCTGACTCAAATAGCGAAATATGTGAGCAAGCTTCGCCATTTTTCAATTGCAATGGATGAGTCGCTGGACAGTTGTTCCACCTCAACTTCTTGTGTTCATTAGAGATGTGGATGAAGACATGAACATAACACAAGAGCTGGCTTCCCTACAGAGAATGTATGACACTGTTACCGAAGAGGATATCTAACCATAGATAGTTCAGAGACAAACACAAAATCGCACAATTTACCATATTTCACATCAGTAAGATGGCTAATTTTGCGAGAAAGCTCTGAGCAGAGTATTTAAGTTAAGAAAGGAAATAGGTGACTTCCTTAAAAGTAAAAGCAAGCCACAGCCATTAATGTCTGATGAAGAGTGGGTATAGAAATTGGCATCTGCTGCAGACATAACTAGTCATTTAAATTTTCTGAACCTAAAACGGCAAGAGAGGGAAATTTGTAGACGTTCTTCGGGAGGAGGGGGCGCCACGACCCCGAAGAGATGCCTTAAAGAAACTCTGGCCCCCGAACTGATACTTGATAGTTAATGCGGCCCTCGGGCTGAAAAGTTTGGAGACCCCTGATTTAGACTAAGGTTAGATTATTAACCAGTCTGGGTTCAGCCGGGCATGCACTGACCGGACAGTAGTAGATAAGCCTAGGGAAGGGATAGATAGATTTTTAAGGTATCCCCCCCCCTAGCAGGGCTTACACACACACACACACACACACACACATATATATATATATATATATATATATATATATATAGGGGCCTCCCCCAGAAAAATTTCAGCCGGAGGCCCCGCTCAAGCTTAATCCGTCCCTGGGGAGGAGGGGGGGGGGGTAGTAGACACGAGTTAACTACTGCAGGGTTAAAACCTCTTGTTCGGCTATCCAAACCGCGGACCGGATGCGGCCCACGATGTCCTCTCATCCGGCCCGCGGTGGTTGTTTAGTCAACGGAAAAAAATGTTTATTTGATGTGGCTGAAGAAACATTCAACACCAATCGAAAATGTAGCATTGGGTGCAAATACTATTGAAGCAAATGTGGCCAGTTACCCAGCAAATTACCCCCTTAAAGACAACTTCAAAAAAGGGTGTGTGGGTTTTCCTAATAATAAAACAAACTTTTTAAAGCTTGGACCTCGAGTGTGTATATGCGTGTGTGTACAGGGTGGGTTGGGGGCCCAACTTCATTCCCCACTGTCCGGCCACTTTAGATCAATTATCTTACCCAGCGTATACCTAGGTGTGACATCAATTTCGGCATGTCCCGTTCAGGTGGTGAGGTGGGGGAGGGGGAATAACCAACTCAGAGTGAACATAGCGTCAGTTTTGAGATGACTGTTCTAAACATACATATAAAATTATAGGCCTACATATCTAGTGTTTCAGAAATAGAGTTAAATAAGTTACAGTGGTATTATGACAATAATTTTTTTTACAGAGGGCTCCATGAGACGATCTACGCCACTGCACCATTTTTATACTCAAGTAGGAACACTGGCACAAGAGCTCTATTAAATGATATTTTTTTAAAATAATGATTTTAAAATGCATGACTTAAAATGAAAATGGCAATTTAATTGTATAAAAATAAATTGTCATGTTAAACAATAAAAATAGTTGATAAATTTGCATATTGAATGTTAGTAAATATTCCCAAAAAGGTTAGACATGACAACAATTTATTTGTAAAACATGAATAATTTTTTCAAATGAAAAATAATTTAAGTTTAAGCAACATATAACATAAAAAGCTCAAGTAGGCCTATATCCAGTCAAAAGAAAAGTTATGACATTTTTTGTCTAATTTTAATTTCTAGGTAGGCCTACACTTCAGAAATTACCACGGCGCTATGCTCTTTACAACATAGTTACAAGTAGTAAATTAACCTTTGCCAAACATGTTTACTTATAGGGTGAATTTGATAGTATGTAATTTTGAGATTCATTTACAAATGACAAACTGAAATCAACCTCATATATTATTCAGAATAGGTAGATGATGTATAAATTTTTTTTTTTTTTTTAAATTGGTGGAAATCAAAATTAGATTATTGGACAATGTAGTCCAATAAAGACTTTGCCCCCTAAAGTTAAGCAGGGGCTGATGCAACACATTTTATTTTCCTTACAAACTTGTCAGATTGATAACTGCTATGGGGGGGATGCAGTTTTCAAACCATGATTCCATATATTTTACTTCCCTCAAGTTTGATATATTGGAGCATTAAAAGTAAACTATATAATATGTGAGTGGCAGGTGTGTGCCTGATGATGTTGATTATTATTATTTTGTTAAAAAATTAATGTACCATTTCGTTTCCTGTAGAAACCTGTTGGTTTTTTTTTTTTATTAAGTAGTCCAAAATTATGCCGCCGACGTTTTAGCTGTTCATGTCTCAGCAGTCCTGTTGGGGATGAGAAAAGTTCTCAGTGTGAGACGATATCATCCGAAGCATTGAAAAGAAAGTATTTTTGTGTTATATCTGTTATATGTTTCTTTGATTCTGGTAAGTAGTAAATTTTTTTACATTACATTAATTGTGTGCATTTTTTTTTTGTCATGGGCTAACTTTTCCTGTCCATGTCAATTTAGACATTCAATGGGTCACAACTGTGATAGTTTTGGACCACTTGGTAGACCAACTGTGCTATACTTTTGTTAGTCATTTTTTTTTTAATTAATGTGTTATAAATTTATCTAGTCAATTCTTATGAGCTTCAATTGGGGGAGGAAATAATTCACAGCATTGAATTACTGGTTAGTTGTGTCCCTTGGGCTAGTTAAGCCCGGGATAGGTTTTGTTTATGTATACTTGACCCCAGTTCAGAGGCGTAGAATAAGGTCATACAAGTGACATACGAGATCAACTTAGGGGTCGTCCATAAATGACTACACACTCGTTGGGGGGGGGGGAGGGGTCCGTAATTTTGTGACG
Organism: Physella acuta; assembly: GCF_028476545.2. Taxonomy (NCBI): domain Eukaryota; kingdom Metazoa; phylum Mollusca; class Gastropoda; family Physidae; genus Physella; species Physella acuta. The sequence continues at coordinate 20,594 of NW_026732899.1, forward strand.
GTGTGTGATGAGGGGGAGTGGGGGGGGGGGTCAGTTATAAAAAAAGCAGTGTTAGAAAAAGATTTTTAGACGTTATTTCACGCTTTAGAAAGCTGTTTTAATATATTGCAATAGGAATTGATTAAAATACTCTATTTTGACAGGGTTCAGACAATATTTTAGAAAAATATCGATGTTTTAAGAAAAATTCAACTGCAATTTTGAGGGGGGGGGTTGTAGGCTGAGGTGTGACCATTTTAGAGGGGGGGGTTCTGGCTTTTTGTGACGATGTGTGACGGAGGGGAGAGGTAAAAATCGTCAAAAAAGCGTGACATCATTTATGGATGACCCCCTTATCAGAAACATTTATTGTACGCATTGGATTTTCGTTCATTGGTTGATTGCATAACGAAACAAGCTAGAGGAAGCAAACTGGAATTCAACGTATAAAACAGCTCGAAGTCTTGGATTTCGCAGATTTTCGCTCAGTGTTTCTTCCAGATTATTTTATCCGGGGGGGGGGGGGGGGCACTTGATATGTCCGGGAGGGGGGGTCAAATAAAGTCACAGAAAAAAAAGTCACAAAAATCTTTTTAGAAATATTTTTATTAATTTGTTAAGAATTGTAAAATTTTGTATGTTTATTGTTGTGGGTTGTATTTTTTATAGCATAAATTATTTATAGACGTTAAAGGCATTATGGTTTATAACAATTGTAAGTAAAAATATTCTAATATAATTTACACAACAATCTCAACATTTGTTACGTATTTAGTTAAAAACGCGGTAGAAAATTTAATTATAAAAGAAATTTAGGCAAATTTTGCCGTAGGCTATTCTCTGGTCGGCCTCTCCTCAGTAGGCATTGTCCGAACATATTTTGTGTTGTTGTCGTCATGCGTCAATGACAGCCTTTCAACCTTGTCGGCTTTCTGTTTTGATCCTAAGTTTTGTTATGTAATGAGCGTGATAAATGTGGGCAGTAAAGGTGGTTGAACTAAACATCTAAACATAACTATTGTTGCCATGAGTTGAGGGCAGCAAGTCAGATGAACTTACCATTTCACGGTAATTTAATGTTGGTATTTAAAAAAAAAAAACAGGATTAAAACCGTGGACTTTAGAGCATTCTATCAAACGCTACTAATCTTAGGTTTAACATAATTACAATCTAATTATCAGGGGCGTAGCGAGGGGGGGGGTGCGGACCGCACCGGGTGACACCATTTAGGGGGGTGACACCAAGGCAAAAAATAGCAAAATATATAGAGAAAAACTTGAGGGGGGGTGCAAATCGAAAGTTTGAAGGGGGGGTGCAAATCGAAAAAAAACTCGAGGGGGGGGGTGCAAATCGAAAGTTTGAGGGGGGGTGCAAATCGAAAATTTGAAAGTTTGTCCCTGGGAAGGGTCTCTATGCCTCTGGGGGGGGGGGGGGTGACACCATTAAGTGCCGCACCGGGTAACACCCGACCTCGCTACGCCACTGCTAATTATAATCTTCATACTAAATATTTTAGATGAATTATAAAAATCACTATGCGTATACAGCCTACACACATTACATTTAATTAATCCTAAGTTAATTTGCACTCTCTAAATATTTAATATACATAAAACAAGTATCATGCAAATATATATTTGTGACTTTTTTCCTGTGACTTTTTTTCTGTGTTTTTTTTTCCTGTGTTTTTTTTTTCCTGTGACTTTTTTTTCCTACAATCGTAATAACCAGTTTATTAACAGTGTCACAGCCCATGACGTTCTGATTAGTATCAGCAGAAAAAAAACGCGTTTTAACATTCTAAGCCAATTTGGAATTCAAATGCATTGTCAAAAAAATTCAATCAGGATCTATAGCTAATACGTGTTCGATCGAACCCAAGAGGTACGGAAAGTCTGTCCCAGTGCTTTGGCTGAGGTCATGGCGCACTCCCGACTCATAGGATTCACGATCAGATTTTGTCAGTGTGGACGATACAACTATTAGGAAGGGTTCGGTGAAGCCGCATATGAAACTGGTAGAGTTCGGTACCATCAAAAAGGTTAAAAACCACTGCTTTATTAGAGTGTAGTTTATAAAAGATGCAAGCTTATTTGGTCTACTTTTGGTCTTGTCTTTAGAACAATTTTGATAATAGTATATTACAGTTTTAAATTACCAGTTAGGTTGAACAAAGTAACAAAGCATTAGCAGTCGTCGTGGTGTACCATTTTACAGTGGCGTAGCCAGGATCATCTCCTGGGGGGTGTCATATATATATATATATATTTGTGTATATATATATATATATATATATGTGTGTGTGTAAGTGCGTGCGTGTAAAGTATTGGTGGCTGGTGACAATAAAAAACTCGTGGGTGCCATCGAGTAACTTATCTTTGTATTAGGTATTGTTTTGTAACAAGTAACACATGTACACTATCGTAAAAAAAAATATAAAATTAATATTTCCATCATTTTCATCAGGATCCTCCAACTTTGAGAAGCAATAGTACCATCTTCATTTTTATCATTTTGTTTTATACCTTTCTTTTATGTCATGAAAATTTTAAAATTTTCGCACCATAGCAAAGAACAGAACTGCATCTCATATATGAGCTTATTTTAGCCTGTAATGTGCAGTTGCATCTCTGATGGTGTTTTACAGATAAGGTATGGTATGGTATGTAATTCAATGTAAACATAAAACTTTGTGTTTCTTATTTAAACAAAAGTTTTTTGTTGAACAAAGCTTATCCTTACAAAAAGGTTCAAAGGTTCAGCATGTTTTTTTTAAATATATTTTCTAATAGCAATTATTTGTTGCGCGATGAGGGAAAAGTAATTCTCTTGTTATGTAAAGATGATGGTAGTGAACCTTGTATGGTAAAGTGAGAGGGGAGATCAAGAAACTAAATGGACATTGTAGAGGAATGATAACTCGGTGAAAAGGGGGTCGAGGGGAGTGTTTCACTGGGTGCACTACACGAAAGGAGCTGAAATCTGAATCATTTGGTGGAATAATTTCTTTATTTTTTTAACCATATAAAAAGACGTGTTTAGAATCTCCGTAAAATTTAAGGATCAATTTTGTTCAAACTATCAAGTTTAACATGTAGATCACAGAGATTGGTTTCAATCCTGTTAACTTGCTCTTGTAAACTGTTTAAACTGCGTAACACTTGTTGCATGAAAATGCTAATGCTGCAAATCTCATCAGACCCGGATCCTCCACCAACTGTTGCTTCATATCTGGACCTTTCAACGGTCATCTCACTCGTCTGCTGTGTAATTTCATTGCACGTTTCATGGGTCGTATCGCTGGCCATCTCATTGGTCATTTCAGTGTCCACTTGTAAACTTAGTTCTCCCGGCTGAAAATCGCCGCTCTGTTGATAAAACTTTTCATCCAAAATCTTGACAAGATCCTTGTGTTCTAATTGATCTAGAACTTCTAGAAATATTTTAAACCAGCCATCTTTTCGCCTGGGAACACAGTCTAACAAATAGAAAGCTGCATCTGCTGCGCACTGTTTTGTTTGTAAGTTCTCTATGTATTCCCTTTCTGAAGGGTCGATGACATCACGCTCCAGCAGTCGTTGTGCAAGGGCACTAGGATCAATGCTATCAATGATGGTGCTTTCAAAAAGTTGCATCAACTGAAAGAAGAAGAATAATTACATCTTTTCACTCACAACTTTTAAAATATAATTTCTAATCTAGACAACTTATAGAACAATCAAATGCCATTTAAGTAGGTAAGTCAAAGGCCGGGAATAATGTGGCTTTCGACCGCGTCGCCCAAAAGTAGTAGCTTTCACTTTCACATTTTCTATAATAAAAATGGTTCGTATAGTACTGAGCTAAGTACTATTTAAAAAAGTACATTTTAAGCCCTCTAATTCTGCCTTTTTTATAATTATTCATATTACATAATATATCTGTTATCGATTGAAAACTATCACCGGGATGACTTCTCAACAGCAGTCGCGCAACAGATTTCCTTTTAGTCCATTTTAAGTATTTCTTTAAAAATAACTGTAAACTATGCTGAACTAAATAGCTTTTTGTGGGATACTAAACAAAACAAAATGTATAAAAGACTAAGTATTGTGACCTACTTAGGTCTTATTTTTTTATGTAATTTAGTTTTTCATTTATGTAATCGATCTTGGATGAGCTGTGGTGCAATCGCCAGTACATTTCCATCACGTTATGTGATGAAATTTTCCAATAATTTTAATTGGTTATTTCGAAATTCGGCGATTTCCCAACCAATGGTCTTATGACTTTGAGAGTGACCTCCCCTGATTCTGAGGTCAGATATATATACCCGAACCACGGTCTCTCGAGGAAGTTTTTTTACCAGACATCCCGGGAGAGAGTACCGTGCGTGATGCCTTATTGTATTCTATAGTTTAAAGCAGTTTTTTCCCTTATCATTTGTGATTTTAGTATCATTCAGTGCTTTAAGTTAATTTTCTATAAGCTGTGTTGATTTCCTAGTGCCATATCTGTGATATTTGTAACCTAGTGATTTTTCATTAACTCGTAAGTTAGGTTTTGGTTTATTTTGTATATTTATACTCTTTTTGTATAAAACTAGAATCACATTGTATACTTGTACTCATTTTAAAAGGTTATTTATGGATTAAAGTTGTTATTAGTCACAGAGTTTTTCGTGTCTTTCCCCTAGAACTTATTTACGAGTCCACGTTGAGTTTTTGTGTCTGATACTCTTTAGTTGTTGTCATCTGTTAGAGTAGCGCTCGTAATAAGTGGGGGCCCGTCCGGGATTTAATTTGTTGTACAGGTTGTGACACTAGTTGTAAATCTAGAGGTAATTTATCTCCCCGTCTTGAGGCCATTGCAAACCGCCTAAAGCTAGAGTCGTGTTATCTAGGTCAGGAGGTCAGCTCGTGTCCTGTGTAGGGCGAGTGTAGCAGTCTCCTTGTTGTGTGTTGATTTTAGAGAGCTCTTTTTGGTTTTGATTATTGATACTGTGTAGTTGATTAGATGGAGTCGTTTCTATCGAAACCTACAGTTGAGGAGGTTGAAAGTTTAAGTAGGAAAGATTTGTTTGGTGTTGTTAGGTAGTTGAAATTAGAGTATTCTGTTACACAAAAGTCACGAGTTTTAAAAGATAAGATTATTGTTCACTTCATCAATGAAGGTTTGTTTGATGAGAATCTTTTAACAGATGTCATGTCACGTGAAGTCAAACCTATTGGTAGAGAGTTAGAGGCTAAAATTGCTTTACAAGAAAAAGAGTTAGAAGCTAAGATTGCCTTAGATAAAGAGACACAGTTGAAGAGGTTGGAATATGAGTTCGGTAGGGTTAGTGATAGTGTGAAGTGTGAAGTGGAACCTACACAGCTATCAGTTGCTCAGGTTATTGCCAAATTCGGTAAGCTGGTACCCCCAGAAAGTCCAGAACAGCTGACGAAGAAAATGAACTGTATCCGGCTTGTGTAGTAACACGGAGTCAAACCAAGCAGTTAGCTGATGCAAGTCCTGATCCACTTAAATCATCGTCATCGAGAAATCCAGTTCCCATACCGGAACAGGTGCCTCTAGAGGGTACATTCATGGAATTGCCTCTGAGAATATCTCATGATGACATAGTAAAAGCACAGAATGAAGACGCAGAACTCCAATCGGTGGTCGGGAAATCACTCTCGGCCGACGATGGGGAGTATTTCACCGCAAATGACCTGGTCTTCCGACGCTTCTTTCCTTCAACTGCCTCGCCTGCCGAACCACTGTTGATGAAAAACCAACTGTGGATACCTCCACCATACCGGCTAGAGATTCTGAAATTGGCCCATGACACCAGATGTCAGCGCATCCTGGGGTCAAGAAAACTATGGCAAAAATCAAAGAAGTTTTTTTGGCCGAAAATGCGAAACGATGTCTCTCGTTACTGCAAACATAGCAAGGACTGTCACGAAAACGTGATAGCTCTTTCAGATTTGTGACTGACTTCAGAAAAGTCAATGCACTAACCAAATATGACTCTTACCCATTGCCTAGAATAGAGGATGTAATTGATAAAATCGGTCAATCAAGGGTTATTTCCAAAATCGACTTATTGTTAGGTTACTGGCAAATTCCTTTGTCAGATCGTGCCAAAGAAATTTCTGCATTTGTAACTCCAAATGGGTTCTACAGGTATAAACGCATGCCGCTTGGTATGAGAAACGCTGGGCAAACGTTCCAACGAGTCATAAACTCGTCACACTCCTTGGGGAGGAAGGGGGTGGGAGGATTTGAAATTTTGTGATGATGTGGAAGAGGGTTCAGAAGGTCACTTTCTTATTCTAAAATTAATCCTAGAAGCTGGATTCTTTTACTTTCTCGTATACAGCGTATAGAAAAGTATTGTAATCGTGCACAATATTACATGAAATTTTGACCGTTTTCACCGGTTTACACCACAGTACTTCATCACCTACGAAGTTAAGGGACTTATTTTAATCGGGCTAAAATTATAAATCCATATTTATCAATATTTCGGCGTTTTATGCGCATTCGAGTCGGAAAAACTGGGTTTTGCAATTCTGTCCGTATGTCTGTGAACACGATAACTTGAGTACCGTTACGCCTAGGTTGGTGAAATTTCATATATAAGTATTATATCAAATTTGTAGTTCTGTATCAATTTTTCTGCGAATTCCGATAACCGGAAGTGGGACTTATTCTACTTTTAGTTTTTCAAAAGCCTATAACTTGAGTATTGTTTCAGATAAACGAAATAACACATATAAGTAAAAGATCTCATTTTCTGCATTCTTTCAAATTTTGATTAATTTGAGTTGACCTTAAGTATTAATTTACGCTATTTCCCGTTTCTCAATAAAACGAAAATGTATTTATAAAATACTAGTAATATTCCGCACTATTATACACATATTGATTACCATTCACTTTGTGGGCAATTTTTTTTCTACGAGATTCTATTCTATTTTAGAAAGTTTAATTAGTACTTAAACATTGGTTAAAAATCATGTCTATATCCCGAGTTGCCATCCCCCGTAGTGTTATATTTAAAATGCTGCTTTTGTAAACTGAAATAAATAAATACATGTGATCTTTTCTCCAATTTAGGCGAAATGTGAACACAGGTAGATAATGCTTTTTAGTATGCCAAATTTGTTAATATTATAATAAACATTACCTCTTTATGCTCAGAATCATCTTCAATTTTTTCACCCTCAAGGACTTTAACAATGACCTCATAATTAGCACTGTGTAAGGCATCTTTGAAAGCCTACACAGAACAAAACATATGTAAATAATCTATTGGATTTGCACTAACAAAACTGTACTTAGTGCATTAATTTAATGTCAAGTGGGGCACTGATGTGGTGTGGAGCATTGATGTGGTGCACTAATGTAATAAGGTGCTGTAAAGTGTCTGGTGAGGTGCACCGATCCAGTGTAAAGTGCTGATATGGAGTGGTGAATGGTGTACTGTTGAAATGTGATGTGATAATACAGTGAAGTGGAGCACTGATTATATGGCGCAGTGCACTAATGCTTTTTAGAAAGTAAAAGTCATCCTGTGTTTTTGGGTGTAATAGTAAAAGATTAAAATGAGAGAAGTTTGTGTAGCATTTGATGATGCGGTGAATGCATATCAGGTCGACTGAAATGTACACAGGTCAAATTTAGTCTGTTGGTCTTATGCAGGGTTCAGGAGTTTTCGCCTTGTCATTGTAGTCTATGTCTTGAGGTCGTAAGGAGTCTTGGTCTGATCATCTAGGTGTGTGAAGTGTCCCTGCCATTTCTGCCAGTTAATGTAGAAGACGTCTCATCTTGTTCATTGAAGTAAAAGAATGATGGTTAATAAATCGATGACGATGGAATATTGGTGGGCTTTCTCCTTTCAACCGTATGTTAGGTCCCATACTAAAGTTTAATAGTGATTGATTTAGGTTGATAATTGTAGCTGTTAAACCTTCATTTGTCTAAACCAAACGCTTAGATGCAACAATTTGGCTTTATTATGTACTGATGTGGTCATGAGATGCACTGACATTGTGTTGTGCAGTAATGTGGTGCACTACTTGTAGTGTAGGTGTACTGATGTGGTTTACTGATGCATTGCAGTAATGAGGTGCATTGATGAAATATATAGCACCGATGTAATGAGTGCACTCTTGTATTACTTGTAATATGGTGTGCTCTTGTGAATGTGGTGCACTGGTGTGTTGCTAGATTTTAAAAAAAAATGTCTACTACAGTACACTTACAGGCTATAAAATTAGAGGTAATTGAACAAGACACTGTCTAAAGAGATGACCATGTTATGTTTGGAATTTAGGGAACGCATGGAACATATATTTTAGACAGCATACCATGTCACATAAAAAAAACTTCGATCATAAATCAACCAATACGTTGAAAAAAATTATTTAGATATTTAACATTTACATGAAGAAAAGAAGGCATTACCTGATATTTGCCAACATCATTCACAGCCTTGAGATGATTAAAAAATATTTCTGTACTCATCTCAGCACTGCTTGAGTTATAGATCTGTGGTCCAATCACCTTCATATACTCAGGCATGTACGACAGCAAATTCTTGACTTTAACATGTTTTTTAATAAACGGTGCATAGACTACATTAATTAAGTAGTCCAAATTGTCAGAATGAGATGATCTGGATAGTTCGTTTTTTTTTTTAATAAAGTGCCTTATTAGTTTAAGTTGAAAACATGTAAGAACAGCAGAATCTATATTAAACTAATGTAAACTTTACTATCGGGCCCTTATGCAAAAATTATCAGAGGGCCCCTTCATCAGCCATTAGGCAACTATGAAGTTATTATACGAAGAGATAACTTGCTACTTACGATGGGTAGTTTTAAATAATATCCATTCTGTACGTGAATGTATACGTCCTGATTATGTATTTATACTATATTATTATGTTAGTCTACTACTGCTACTACCCCGTAGTTTTGTAAAAAAAATGTTACAGGTTTACAGTTAATTTGTTGTTTTTGTAAGTAACAAAACACCCAGTGGCGTAGCCACCGTAAAGCTAGCGTAAGCAAGGCATAGGGGCACAAGGCTTATAGGGGCCCTTTTCCTTCTTTAAAAAAATTAAAACTTTTAGATTGGGATTTTAATATTTGTTTCATATAATTATAAATAAGTTTAAAAAGAAAATGGAAATCCAGTTTCTTTTCTACTGTAGAAATAAAAGGACCCCCAGTCGTTTCTTACTGTACAGGCAGTGGCATTCAGTGAGTGTGGTTGGGGGGGGGGGGGGCGGTGTTGCGTCGGGCAGGGCCCATCCGTAGTAATAACACTATAGAAAAAAATAGCCTATAAATCATCTTGAACTTTGACTTTTTTGTGAGATAAGCATCTGTCACCGGTATATGTACATGCATCGCTATGAACCTCAAATGACGAGGAAATTCTCTACCCCTTCCCGCAGACCTGCACCTCCCTCCCAACTGTCTGCCCTCCTCGAAATTTCATCCTACTAAAATGCCATGATAACAATTGAGGCAATTTTAAAAAATAACAACCATGGACAGTGTTTTCACAACAAGCTAAGTCCAACATTTATCAATGATGTTCTCATTTTTACCTTAATGACATCTCATTTGTTGATACAATTAATCTTTAATCAAGATGGCGCTATCAACACTAACCGTTTTTGGTTTTCATCAAATCGCCAAGAAACGTTGGGAAGTCGTTGAGAATACTCCAGGCAGAGGTTTTTTCTCCAAACATTGTTTTGAAAAAGTACCTGAAAGAAACTCTGACTTTTGGGAAGGTTTCTGCCATTAAACGTTTATTTTATTTCGGAGGGCGGTGCCCCGGTCGTAAGGTGGTGCAGTTTGCCACCCAGAGTTTCCCAACGGCTATCTTTGCACCTGGGGTCCATTTGATTTGGGGCCTGCATAGCGTGTTAGTGTTACTACTTGATTCAGCTGTCAAATTGCACAGGCGTATCAGCCGACGCCCCGGCGGTCGTGTAAAGCGATGTGCCCCGGGCACTACGGCGCCTATATTCGTTTAAATGGGCGCCATACACTAGGGATACGGATCAGCAGTAGTGACTATTGAGCGCCCCGAGTTACCCAGCGACTACCTGAGTGCAAAGGATCCGATTATTGCACGTCCTGCAGAGTCAGGGGCACTACTTGATTCAACGGTTAAACTGTATCAGAGCCGGCTTTTGACGCCGCCGGCGTACGGATGACACAAATGACGAGTATTCCACAGTAGGGACACTGTGGACCTCTACGTTCGATCATTTAAACCGCATCTGAGCGGTAATGTGGACCAACCTACGCCCCAGCAACAAAGATCCGAAAAAATAGTGGCGTTGTTTACATTTCAGCTATCTCAGTTTTAGAAAACAAAGTCACGCGACAAAAATACACAATTGGTAACGCGTCGATGAAACCCTTACAAAATGTTTCGTTACCCTAGTATGTGGGCCTACATCGCAGCAATGAAACAAATTGCATATATGCCCAATGAGTCAGTAACTTGGCCATCCATATATGCCCAATGGGTCAGTAACTTGGCCATCCATATATGCCCAATGGGTCAGTAACTTGGCCATCCATGTATGCCCAATGGGTCAGTAACTTGGCCATCCATATATGCCCAATGGGTCAGTAACTTGGCCATCCATATATGCCCAATGGGTCAGTAACTTGGCCATCCAAAGTATAGTACATACAGAGGCAGCTAAAATGGATATCAGAGAAATTATTACTAATTAAAATTTTGCAAAATTAAAACCATAAAAAAAACAGATCTTAAAAAATCATTTTTAAAAAGTGTGTTTGGTTAGTGGCGTCATAAATTCAGGTGTCACCCTGTGCGTTAACTAAAGGTGTCACCCTGTGCGTTAACTAAAGGTGTCACCCTGTGCGTTAACTAATGGTGTCACCTCATGACCCCTTAGAATTTTGCAGTTTATTGAACGTAAATTTTACATTGTTTTATCATTGTGTCACGCCTAAATGTTGTCATTAGTGTATGGCGCTCATTAAAACGAGTACCGGGGTACACGACCGCCGGGGCGCCGGCTAATGAGCCTGTGCTGTTTTACCGCTGGATCAAGTAATTATGCTGACCCGCTGCGCCGGACACCAATCAAATGACCTCAGGTGCAAAGACAGCGGCTAGAAACTCTGGGCAGCAAACCACAGCGCCTTACTGCCGACATCGCCCTCCGAAATAAAATAAAAATGTAATGGCAGAAACCTTCCCAAAAGTCTGAGTTTCTTTCATGCACCTTTTCAGAAAAATGTCTAGAATAAAAACATTGCCTGGAGTATTCTCAAAGACTTTCCGAAGTTTCTTGGCGATTGGATGAAAACAAAAAACTGATGGTGTTAGTACTGTCACGTTGATTAAAGATAAATTAGATTTTTAAAAATGAAATGTCATTAATGTAAAAATTTAAATAAAAAACATTGATAAATGTTGGACTTTGCTTGTTGTGAAAACACTGTCGATGGTTGTTAATGTCATTTTTTTTAAAAGTGGTTCACTTGTTATCACTGATGTTTAGTAGAATGGAATTTCAGGGAGGGCAGACAGTTAGCAGGGAGGTGCAGGTGTGTGTATGGGGGTGGGGAGGCATTTCCAAGTCAGTTGATGTTTTTAGCGATGCATTTAAACTTACCAGTCAAGGGTTTTAGTTCATTTATAGTAGGCTAATTCTCTTAATGTCTTGCATGACAAAGCGGCAATACCTGTAGTGTTAAAATTACGGACCCCCCCCCCCCCCTCCCACTGAATCAAACTGCCTGTACAGTTAGAAAGGACTTATAACCTTTTTCTTATATATATATATATATATATATATATATATATATATATATATATATATATATATATATATATATATATATTATATATATATATATATACATACATATATACATACATATATACATACATAAATATACATACATAAATATACATACATATATACATATATACATATATACATATATACATATATATATACATATATACATATATATATACATATATACATATATACATATATATATATACATATATACATATATATACATATATCGATGGTCTCGGTCGCAAACCGTCTAACTCCGAAAATGTAAATTTTACAGGAGAGACAAAAAACTGATTATTTCCTTCTCGATCGCTCTAATACAAATTTTTTAAAATGATATCTCCGAAGAAACTCTCTACCGACTATACTGTAGCGTTTTAAAATGAGTTTTGTTAATATTTACAAAATTATAGCAGGTTTAAAAAGATAGACGGTTTGCTTGGTCTAAAATTCTCGGTGCAAACCGTCTATCTGTGCGCGCGCAGACTTAGCTGTTTTGAGCCGAGAATTTCGGTCTTAGCAGAGTTCGTTCGTTTTGTCCAATGAACGTGATTTACTTATGTTTATGTTTTTAAGTTATAATTAACACTTCATAATATTTAGATTATAGTTTTGAGCTCATATTTTAATTATTTGAGTTGATTTTATATAATGGGGTCAGTTTAATTTTTAGTAGAGATGTTTTAGTATGGCTTTATCGCTTTCGACTGTATTCATTATGTCTGTATTTAGCACTAGACTTGTTAACTGTTAAAGGTTATGCTTTATTTATTACATCTTTCTATTCTCACAGTTTATTTTACTTAATCTGAAGGGTGCTGGGTTTGTAGAATGATAATAGTAAAAACAGAAACCGTATTGTCAGATGTATTATGAATGAGACATAACACACTAATCACATTAATACTGACTTAATGTTTACTTATTTTACAAAAATGTAACACAAAAAATGTCATTATTTTTAAAATGTATTCTTTGAATAAACGTCACATAAAGAAACATCAAAATGGCAACATATTTTTAAAATCAGGGAAATCATCATAAAAAGGTGTGTTTATGACTTGCTTTTAGGTGCTCAAATATGACAGCTTTTATCTTTTTTTTCTGCTCTTGTACAACTTGACAGGGGCTACAGATGAGATCATAATCTTACGACCCTAGCTTAGCAATTGCAAGCTATCTGCTAATTCACTTTGAAGTAGACAGTAGCATCAGGCTTGTACTGCAGTGCACGAATATCTGTCGCTTTGAATTCTTGATAGGTCTGACTGGTCTTTTGAGAGCGGCTGGTCTCTTGTATGGTAAGAATGGTCTGTTGAGAGTTACTGGTGTCGTAAAGGGTTAGACAAGTTTGTTGATATATTCTGGTGTCCTGTATGGTAAGATTGATCATTTCAGAGAGAGTTTGGTCTTTTGTATATTACGACTGGTCTGTTGTGAAAGGCTGATCTGTTGAGAGATGCTGGTGTCTTTAAGATTGGTCAGTTGACAGATGCTGGTGTCTTGTATGGTAAGACTGGTCTGTTGAGAGAGACTGGTATGTTGAGAGGCTGGTCTGTTGAGAGAGACTGATATGTTGAGATGCTGGTCTGTTGAGAGAGGCTGATCTGTTGAGAGATGCTGGTGCCTTTACGATTTATCAGTTGACAGATGCTGGTGTCTTGTATGGTAAGACTGGTCTGTTGAGAGAGACTGATATGTTGAGAGGCTGGTCTGTTGAGAGAGACTGATATGTTGAGATGCTGGTCTGTTGAGAGAGGCTGATCTGTTGAAAGAGGCTGGAATGTCAATAGAGGCTGGTCTGTGGAGAGAGTCTGATCTGTTGAGAGAGGCTGGTCTGTTGAGAGAAGCTGATCTGTCGAGAGAGGCTGGTCTGTTAAGAGAGGCTGATCTGTTGAGAGAGGCTGGTCTGTTATGTGGTAAGACTTGTGTGTTGAGAGAGGCTGGTCTGTTGAGAGAGGCTGGTATGTTGAGAAAGGCTGGTCTGTTGAGAGAGGCTGATATGTTGAGAGGCTGGTCTGTTGAGAAAGCTGGTCTGTTATGTGGTAAGACTGGTATGTTGAGAGAGGCTGGTCTGTTGAGAGAGGCTGGTCTGTTGAGAGAGGCTGGTCGAGAGAGGCTGGTATGTTGAGAGAGGCTGGTCTGTTATATGGTAAGACTGGTGTGTTGAGAGAGGCTGGTCTGTTGAGAGAGGCTGGTCTGTTGAGAGAGGCTGGTATGTTGAGAGAGGCTGGTCTGTTGAGAGAGGCTGGTCTGTTGAGAGAGGCTGATATGTTTAGAGGCTGGTCTGTTGAGAGAGGCTGGTCTGTTATGTGGTAAGACTGGTATGTTGAGAGAGGCTGGTTTGTTGAGAGAGGCTGATCTGTTGAGAGAGGCTGGTCTGTTGAGAGAGGCTGGTCTGTTGATAGAGGCTGGTCTGTTGAGAGAGGCTGATCTCTTAAGATAGGCTGGTCTGTCGAGTGAGGCTGGTATGTTGAGAGAGGCTGGTCTGTTAAGAGAGGCTGATCTGTTAAGAGAGGCTGGTCTATTGAGAGAGGCTGGTCTGTCGAGAGAGGCTGGTCTGCTATGTGGTAAGACTGGTCTGTTGTGAGAGGCTGGTATGCTGAGAGAGGCTGGTCTGTTGAGAGAGGCTGGTATGTTGAGACAGGCTGGTGTGATAGGTTTGTCTGTTCTAAAATTAATCATAAAGGTATTTACCAAAGACAACTAACCATGTCGTTGAACATGTACGCCAAACATTTTGTAACCTACCATATAAACATTTCTTAATACGTATCTAAACCCTCAATCTATAGCTAGTAGTGAATTAACAATAATTAAATTTATTGCACATTCTAATGGAAATATAATTCGAATAATGTTGTTTTGATTTATATTTAGATTCTAGAACGAAGATCTAGTTTCAAAGTATTGTGTTAGCCTAAAAAATTGTAAACAAATCAGTTTGGTTATTGACAATCTGGAAATAGGCTATATTAAACAAATACTATTTGTTTATAATTCTTTAAAATGATAAAATGTAATAGAATAGTTGAACATAATTAATCAAATGTCCTTACCTATAAGTACTGTGACTGCTGTGCTGTAAAATTGTGTGATAATACGGCGTGCGACTGCGTTCCCGATCAAAAGTGTACTGACAAATATAGCGATATTCGTTTTGCGCCGAGATTTTTAGCGCTAGAAATAATAGGCGGTTTGTTCAAATGATTATATCTCAATAATCATTCTACAGATTTCTCTAATATTTTCAGGCATTATGGGGAATCATATTGGCTTTTGATTTATGTAAAAAAAAGAAAATCGAATTTTTTTGAGTTAGACGGTTTGCGACCGAGACCATCGATATATATATATACATATATATATATATATATATACATATATATATATATATATATATATATATATATATATATATATATATATATATATATATATATATATATATATATATATATATATATATATATATATATATATATATATATATATTAAAGCCCGAAGTCGGCCGGCCAATGCGCGCATTGGCCAATATCGCCTACCATAGACCAGTCAAAGTTCGAAACTTTGCTTGATTTCGGCCTTTGTCCGGCCTGTCCGCGGACTGGCCATGGTAGACCGGCCAAAGTATTAATTAGAAGATCATCTGGCTAGGGACGACCGGCCAAAGTCCGAATTAGAAGATCATGAGCAGATTTTGGGTTTTTTTTATGCCGTAAGGATCACTAAATTAAGTTTTTATTGATTATTAATTAAAGTAAATGACAGAAACATTCAAAATTTGTGTGTACTATAGTCTCAATCAATCAATATTATCATTTGTTACAACAAGTTGAACTTTTATGGCATTTAGAATTACATAGTAGCTTGTTATTTTTACACTTGCAGCGTTTTGTTGTGCACTGGGTTGCAGAGGCGTAGCGAGGGGGGGGGGGGGGGGGCAGGGGTGCGGACCGCACCGGGTGACACCATTTAGGGGGGTGACACCAAGGCAAAAAATAGCAAAATATATAGAGAAAAACTTGAGGTAGGGGGGTGCAAATCAAAAGTTTGAGAGGGGGTGCAAATCGAAAGTTTGAGGGGGGGGGGGCAAATTGCAAAATTTGAAAGTTTGTCCCCGGTTGTGCAATTGCAGCAAGTTTAGCCTTGGCCCCTAGTCAATATAGAATGATATGCAAACAAGAGTTAAACAATACGTTACTCACAATGAAACCGCACCCAGAATAATAAAAACGCGATCACAACTTAGTCTAGATAGAACATTGGCCGGGACATTCTGGCCAGTGCGCGCATTGGCCGGCCAATGTACAAAATACGCTGTCAAGTTTAAGCGCTTCGGACTTTGGCCAGTACATCCCGGCCATTGTGCGCATTGGCCGGCCAATGTACGAAGTACGATCTTAGTGCTAAGTTCTTCGGGCTTTGGCCAAGAGAGCCGGCCAATCCGCTCTTTGGCCGCACTTAGGGCTTCGACAGTAATATATATATATATATATATATATATATATATATATATATATATATATATATATATATATATATATATATATATATATATATATATATATATATATATATATATATATATATATATATATGTATATATATATATATATATATATATGTATATATATATATATGTATATATATATGTATATGTATATGTATATATATAGATGTATATGTATGTGTATATATATATATATATATATGTATATATATATATATATATATATATATATATATATATATATATATATATATATATATATATATATATATATTTACAAATATATAGATGTATATATATATATATATTTATATGTATATATATATATATAGATGTATATGTGTATATATATAGATGTATATGTGTATACATATATATATATGTGTATATATATATATATATATATATATATATATATATATATATATATATATATAGAGAGAGAGAGAGAGAGAGAGAGAGAGATATATATATATATATATATATATATATATATATATATATATATATATATATATATATATATATATATATATATATATATATATATATATATATATATATTTATATATATATATATATATACATAATATACATATATATATACGTATATATATAGATGTATATATATATATATATATATATATATATATATATATATATATATATATATATATATATATATATATATATATATATATATATATATATATATATATATATAACAAATTTTAAAATTCCAATGAAAAGATTTTAATTTTTTTTAAGAGGGTAAAGGGTCTCTATGTGCCTCGGGCCCCTATGCCTTGCTTACGCTAGCTTCACGGTAGCTACGCCACTGATTCTATTATATATTAATCCTATATCATTAAATTAAAATACAGCGGTCCCTTGAGATAAAATTTTAATTTGTTCAGTAACATTGCTCGTATGTCAAATTGCTCATAAACATATTATATCAAAACAACTTTCTCAAATGAAAATAACTGAAATCCCATAAATCAGTTCCAACCTCAAAAATGCCATCCCTGTTGTTTTTGTTACCTATTATTTTTTTTTAAATTAGAAAAGCGTATTTATACTAAACAAATATTGTTTAATACCATAATAAAGGAAAATACAAAGAAAGAATCAGCAGAGTTGCGCTTATGGAAGATACTGGTGGAGGCACAGCGTAGAGCAGAGGAGCTTTACTTCATTAACTTACTCACTATTAATGCTAAGCTCTCTCTGAAACTTTAATTCACATACATTGTTATACTTTTAATGCTACACTTTATCTCTGAACTTTTACCAAAAGTTTTACCAAATTTAATTGCACCTAAATTAATAGCCACTTTTTTTTGTGTTTCTTTTCCATAAACTGTATAACATGGGTTCTTAAACTCTGGGTAGCGACCGCAGGGGGATATCGAAGTTCTTTCTGGGGAATCGCCAACTGGTAGACTAAACCTTAGCAAAACAAAACATAAATATTTCAAAGAATATCTGGAATTTGGCTTCACTAACATCACTGGAAATGGAATAGAGAAAAACAACGCGTAATGTTCAAAGTTGTTCTCAGTCATGAGCCTTTAAAACCTTCAAATTCTATGAGGGTCGCGGGTCACTTACTTTTTATAAGGGGGGGGGGTCGCCACTTGAAAAAGTTTGGGAACCATTGAATACTCTGACCTCAAACATTGCTCATTTATCAAAGTGAATTTTGGCTCATTTAACAATTCGTCTTTCAGAAATGTGATGTTGGGGCCATTGTGTACATCGAGGTACCACTGTGTGTAGGCCTATTATTTTAATAATAAAATATCTTTAGAATAATGGATGAGGGTATTCTATTTAGATTTAGATCTAAATTACATACATACTTTTCTTCAAGGTTAGCAGCAGTTGTTTCAATTTCTATAGGCTTAGGCTTTGAATCCAAACTCTCTCCCATGGTGAGAAGTTATCTGGAATTATATCTAGACTCTAAATTAAATTAATCAAGTCTAATCTAAAGTCTCTAAATTAATTACTTATCTATCTAGTTACTAGTAAATAAGTGATTGTAGGAAAAAAAGTCACAGGAAAAAAAAACACAGAAAAAAAGTCACAGGAAAAAAAGTCACAGGAAAAAAAGTCACAGGAAAAAAAGTCACAGGAAAAAAAGTCACAAATATATATTTGCATGGGATTTGTTAATACTTTTATGTATTAAATATTCAGAGAGTGCAAATTAACTTAGGATTAATTAAATGTAATGTGTGTAGGCTGTATACGCATAGTAATTTTTATAATTCATCTAAAAATATTTAGTATGAAGATTATAATTAGATTGTAATTATGTTAAACCTAAGATTAGTAGTGTTTAATAGAATGCTCGAAAGTCCACGGTTTTAATCCTGTTTTTTTTTTTAATACCAACATTAAATTACCGTGAAATGGTAAGTTCATCTGACTTGCTGCCCTCAACTCATGGCAACAATAGTTATGTTTAGATGTTTAGTTCAACCACCTTTACTGCCCACATTTATCACACTCATTACATAACAAAACTTAGGATCAAAACAGAAAGCCGACAAGGTTGAAAGGCTGTCATTGACGCATGACGACAACAACACAAAATATGTTCGGACAATGCCTACTGAGGAGAGGCCGACCAGAGAATAGCCTACGGCAAAATTTGCCTAAATTTCTTTTATAATTAAATTTTCTACCGCGTTTTTAACTAAATACGTAACAAATGTTGAGGTTGTTGTGTAAATTATATTAGAATATTTTTTACTTACAATTGTTATAAACCATAATGCTTTTAACGTCTATAAATAATTTATGCTATAAAAAATACAACCCACAACAATAAACATACAAAATTTTACAATTCTAAACAAAAAAAATAAAAATATTTCTAAAAATATTTTTGTGACTTTTTTTCTGTGACTTTATTTCTGTGACTTTTTTTCCGATAAAATTTTTCCACTGTGACTTTTTTTCTGTGACTTTTTTTCCTAGCAAAAACTGTGACTTTTTTTCTGTGTTTTTTTTCCTGTGACTTTTTTTCCGTTTACCAAATAAGTAAGTAGTAGGCCTAGTTAGTTACAATTAGATCTCACAAAAAAGTAGTAAGTAGTAGAAGTAAGCTACTTAATTAACTGTACTAGATTTAGTAAGTACTACATTTAGGCCCTAAGCCTTATTAATTATTTTAACTTAGTTTTGAACTAAGACTATGACAGTATTAGTATTACTATTAGGCCTAAGTACTTATTAATTTAATTACAATAAGAAGCTTACTAGTGGTACGATCTAAAGTCACCAAGTCTTTCTGGACTTTAAACTTTAATAATTAAGATATGATATAGGCCTAAAGATAAGAATAAGATGTACTGAATCACTGATGTAAGTCAATGTAAGACGTTTGCCTACTGGTTAGGCCTAACTCTCTGAGTAGTCAGAGGTCTAGTCTCTAGTGTAGTTATCTATCTATATACTACTAAAACTCAAGTTTGTTTACATGTTTCAATATTTGTTTGTTTGTCTGATTTGGTACTGTAAGGAAACTGCTCTATATGGGGGGCTGTAAAATAGTATGTAGGTAGAGAATAATTTTTGATTGCAGACAGACTGTTAATCACACATTTATTTAAAGAAGTTAATTAATTTATTGATTTATTCATAGGAAGATTAACCACATTAATTTTAAAGTTTTAGAACAATGGCTAAACTTTGACTGAATAGTGACGCTTGATAACTCCTTTTTTTTTTTATCTGTTATTGGGGAGAATCTGCATTATGTGTAGAGCTGTAAAATAGGTTTTGGGTGGTAAATATTGTTCTTTCTTAAACACACTGTTTATTACAAACTAATTTAAAGCCGTTAATTAATTTATTGATATATTCATTGGTAGATTAAACACATTAATTATAAAAGTTTAGAACAATAAATTTAGTAATAGTAAAAGGTGGTTTTTTTTTTTACAACAATGTTTTGAATTATTTTTTTCTTAACGCCTAGATCTACATGTGAATGATAAGGTTGACTATCAGGACCTCGCGGGGCACAGAGGTGAAGTAGAGTTCACCTGTTTCTATGTTCTCAGCATATGAAGGGATAGTGTGGTCAGAGCCATGCTCGGCCGGAATCTTTTTTTTTTAAATCAAACATGTCTGAGACTTGGTGGGACACTGGGCAGGTGAAGTAGAGTTTAGTAGAGTTTTTAAAATATAAAAAACGTCTTTTTGAATGTGGGGTCTGGTTATTTTGGGATGATAAGTGCTGACAGACGTGATGTCATTTATGGATTACCCCCGAAACCCACAGTTATCTAACTAGACTAGTTATCTAACTAGTCTAGTTAGATCTAGATCTAAATCTGGTAATCTATCGTTTTGGGTACGTAAAATCGCCCGCGGCTAGTAATGTACGAAAAAGTTACCTCATTGTCAAGGCTTTAATAGAAGTATATTGTGATATATTTGTGTCAAATATTATAGATAAATGAATAATAAACCTAAATCAATAGCTAAATATGTAAATATAGGCAAGAAATTAACTTTAAACAGCAGTGTTTGCGAGCAGGATTTGCTATATAAAAAGCGACCATCTGTAAGTTAGAGTGGCTTTCCCTGAATCTTGCGCTATTTACAATAAAAAAAAAATAAACAAGATGGCTGCTATAGTAAATGAGCATGGTTGCATCTGTTGGAAACATCGCTAGTCTTCATTTATTATTGTAAAGTTTTAATTCAATTTTAAAAAAATCAGGCACATAAATGAAAGAAGGAAACATTTTTGTATTTTTCAAAACATTAATCCTCCTCAAAATGTGAAATAATTATTAAAATTTAAGGAGTCACCTGCTTTTCACATTACTAGTCGCGGGCGATTTTACGTACCTAAAACGATAGATTACCCTAAATCTAGATCTAGATCTAGAGATATGGATCTAGATCTAGATCTAGATCTAGTAGTTAGAATCTAGATCTAATCTAAATGTTAAGTTGAAGTGTGTGTAGTGTTGATTTAGATCTATTCATTACTACTGAACTTTGCTCTGTAGACTTTTGACATAAATTTTCTTAAACCTAAAGATTACCAAAGAATTTTGGTACGTAAAATCCGCTGAGAATAGTAATGTGAAAAAAGGTGGGTAAAATCTTACTTCGTAAATAAATTCGGTCAAAACTAGTACTAAGATCTAGATCTAGTTACTAGTAGTACCCTCCCTATGCATGGCCATGGGGGAGAGAGTGAATTAATGTATATTTCTTTAAATATGAGTTTATTTTCGTATATTTTAATAAAATATTATAGATAATTGAATAATAGGATTAATAGATCACCATTGAGATTGATGGTTAAATCAATTTAAATATCCTGAAATTAATATGTATCAACCCTGTTCGAGATCGCAAATTTGCTATTAAAAACAGCTTCCATCTTAAGAAAATGTTATTTAGAGTAGCTTCCCTTTAATTTCTATTCGTATGAAAATGTATTTAAATATGACTGACTGTCTTGTTGTATATTAATGTAGGCCTAGGCCTATATCTTTAAGGTTTAATTAGGCCTAATAATTATGGATTTTTAAAAATAAAATATTCTGTTATTTCAAATACACTATTAAGTTCCTTACCCCATAAGAGAACATTTGACACCACATTTAAATATCTAGCTTACTCAGTGGCCGAGAAAAGAGAGAATTTTAAAATTATCTTAGAATGGAAAATGAAAGGCAAAAGCACGTTTTTGCCCCAGCATGACAGGACGTCGTGAACGTGTGTGAACACATTTTTTAAGGGGTGTGTCAACTTAGGTTATTTACTCACCGGAAAATAACAAAAAACAACAGGTTGATAATAAAACTAGATCTAGATCTAGTTAGTTATTAAATTGGTAAAGGAAAAATATACATTACAAATTTTAGTTTAGTTAAATGTAAACTATTATTCCGGATGTTATTCTGTAACATTTAAAGCGTTTTTTATACTAACTCTGATTTTAAAAACTTTCATTATGCTCTAACACAGGGGTCTCCAAACTACGGCCCGCGGGCCGGATTCGGCCCGCGAGGTCCTCTCATCCGGCCCGCGGAGATCTTTTTGTCCACGGAAAAGATTTTTGTTAGGTGGCTGAGGAACTTTGCCAAGAAAATTCAAAACGATTTGAAGAAGAGCTGGCTTTCCTACATAGCATGTATACCGCTTTTACCTTAAGAGGATATATTCAATGAGTTTTAAAAAATGATGATTATAACTTGGACTGGACTAACCGTAGCTGAATGTTGATGGAGGGAAAAAACGCAGCATTTACCATATTATTCAACGATAAGATGGCTAAATTGTGGCTTAAAGTTCTGAGCAGAGTATTTAAGTTAATCAAGGAAATAGGTGACTTACTGGAAAGTTAAGGCAAGCTACAGCCATTAATGTCTGATAAATGGGTATGGAAATTGACCTTTGCTGCAGTCATAACTAGTCATTTAAATTTTCTAAAACTAAAACTACAAGGAAAGTAAAATCTAGTTTCTGTTCTATACACCCACATAAAGGCCTTCAGATCCAAACGGGTCTTGTTTTTTAAACAAATACGGTCCAAAACTTGACGCACTTTCAGCAGTGCAAGGTCTTCATGGCTAAAGCAACAGGTGAGTCATTTGCATGCGAGATCATCAAGGACCTCTAGTTGCAGTTTCAGTAGTGGTTTTCTGACTTGGATTTAAAGGCAGAAGAAGTGAGACTGTTTCAAAACCCATTTGAAGCAAATGTGGCATGTTTCCTAGATGAACTGCAGCTGGAGGTCATTGAATTGAGACAAGTTCAAAGAAGGGCGGGTTGGTTTTTACAATGTTTTTTAATACGTTTTTGCCAAAGGAAGACTTTTCTAATATTAAAACTTTTGCATCAAAGTACCTTTCAAATTTCGGAACATTTTCAAGAATGAAATACGTGAACAACAATTTGAGAACAAACTTGGACCTCGAGTGTGTTGTCGGCCCCCGACAGTGTTTCTTTCAGAAATTTGTATATATTTCTATATAAATTATAAATCGATGTGTGTGTGTGGGGGGGGGGGGGGTTGAGATTCGCCAACTCGAAAAAATTAATAGAAGAAACTCTGGCCCCCGGACTGATATTTTATAGTTAATGCGGCCCTCGGGCTGAAAAGTTTGGAGACCCCTGCTCTAACACTTTAGCATTTATGATGACGATGTATTTAATTTTGAGTGTAGACAAAAAAAATATTTGAAAACACGAATACTGTTAAACAATTATAGTACATTCTTAAGTAATTACTGATTTGTTTTGACATTTAGGCCCTATAATTAAATATATAGATATATACATATTAATATCAAGAGCGTGATTATTTCCCCTATTTCGCTTGTCTTAATTAATGACCCAGGAATTATTATGTAAATTTTTTTTTACAAGAATTACATACAAAACAGATTGTGCTGCGTTTATTGTTTTTGGTTGTTATATATATATATATATATATATATATATATATATATATATATATATATATATATATATATATATATATATATATATATATATATATATATATATATATATGTAATATATTGAGCTTTGTGAATTCAAGGGAACTCACTCTTCTTGTATTAGTCTTATATTTATAATGTTTTTGGGTGATGTCCCTTGCATGTCATGTGTCTTCCGGTTGTTGATTGAGAATAAACACAAGGTGCGCATAAAACATGGCTTCATCGTCTATTGTGTTATAATAAAACCACAATCTATTACATTGGCGACGAGGATAAATCATCCACTAAAAAGAGCACATGCTTACTTAAAAAGAAGCTTGCTAGAGCATATTGGCTAAGTATTTGCAAGATAATGGCGCTGTATGGCCAGATAAAAGAATGTAATTCGAATGAAGAAACCATTCATGATTATCTAGATAGGTTAAGCTTTTACCTTGAAGCTAACGACGTGACGATAGAAGCCAAAAAGAGAGCTGTTTTGTTGACAGTCTTAGGGCCTCAACAATTTAGGTTATTAAAGGACTTATGCGCACCAGCTAGTCTAGCTACCAAGAGCTTTAACGAGCTGAGCAAACTGCTAACAGACCACCATGCGCCCGCACCACCCAAGTTCCTGTGTAGAGCCAGATTTGACGGTAGGTCTCGTCAACCAAACGAATCAATATCAGAATATGTTGCTGCTTTACGTCATCTAAGTGAATTCTGTGAATTCGGGGACACGCTGTCTGACAGACTATGTGAAAAGTTTGTGACAGGTGTAAACAGCCCTGATGTTCAAAGAAAGTTGCTTCTCGAGTCAGATCTAACATTGGAAAAAGCAATACAACTTGCAACTTCATACCAGCAGTCATCCGAGGCGGCCAGATCTCTAGCGCCTTCAGGGATCCATGCAGTAGACAGCAGGTTAGTCAACAAACACCAACCCTATCAGAGCAGTTCAACTTATGCTAAACAGCCTGCAAGTTCAAATCCTAGATCTAAATCTAGTAATAATTATCAAAAATGCCATCGATGCAACGGTCCCCATGCATCTCATCGATACAAGTTCAAGTCAGCAACTTGCTATAAGTGCAGTAGGCAAGGTCACATTGCCAAGGCCTGCTTTGCAAAGTCTTCGTCTGTTGCTAGATCTAGCCAGTCAAGACAGTACCGCAACCAAAGGCAGCACTATGTTAACTCTCACCAAGACAGCCTAACCCAACCAATGAACCACTCTACCAGTGAAAATGCTCAAACTGATCCACAGCCGGAGTTCAACCTGTTCTCTGTGAAATCAACAAGTCATGCTCCCATCAATGTACCAGTTTGTATCAACGGTAAGAGCATCATCTTCCAACTTGACACGGGAGCATCTCTAACCGTCATCACAAAGAAGGACTTTGACGCTGTCACAGGAGGATCAGTGCCTCTAGAACTATGTCACAAGTGCCTAACAACATACACGGGTGACAATGTTCCGGTGATAGGAGAGTGCATGGTTCATGTAAGCTATAATGGTCAAAGTGTTAAACTTCCTCTTCTTGTGGTTGAAGGAAATGGACCACCATTACTAGGTAGGAACTGGTTAGTTGATCTTAAGTTAGACTGGGGGAGTATATTTTCAGTGAACAATGCAAGAGAATCTAGTTTTACTTCAATAGATAAAGTTGTATCTGAAAATGAAGGTGTCTTTGGTAGTTCAGGGTTACTAAATGATAGGACAGTGAAGATAAGCATTAAAGACACAAATCCAAGATACTGCAAAGCTAGAGTTCCACCTTATGCAATGAGGGATAAAATTGAAAATGAGCTAAGTAGATTGGAATCTAGTGGCATCATAAAGAAGGTAGACTATTCCGATTGGGCAACGCCCATTGTGCCAGTGTTAAAGAAGGATGGTTCTGTAAGAATTTGTGGAGACTATAAAGCTACACTGAATAAGCAAATAGAGCTAAATAGGTACCCTATTCCTAACATTGAGGAAATTGCTTTGAATTTGGCAGGAGGAGACAAATTCACTGAATTAGACTTCAGTCATGCTTACACTCAACTAGAACTTCATCCAGATTCAAAAGTCTATACGACAATAAACACACATAAGGGACTCTACCAATATGAAAGACTATGTTTTGGTATATCATCTTGCCCTGGAATCTTCCAGGCTGTCATGGACAGTATTATTCAGGACATTCCAAATGTTTGTGTTTACTTTGACAATGTATACATAACTGAATGACACTGAACATCTTAAAACACTTGATAAAGTCTTGAAAATAGTTGGTGAAAAAGGTTTAAAGATAAACAAAGATAAATGTCAATTCATGCTGACAGATATTAGTTTTCTGGGTTATAATTTGAGCAGACAGGGTCTCAGACCTCAACCTGAGAAAACAAAAGCCATTAAAAAATAAAGAAGCACCCTGAAACCTGAAAATACCCAACAGCTAAGAGCTTTTTTGGGCTTGATAAATTACTATGCGAAGCTCATAGCGAATCTGTCTGGTAAACTATCACCACTGTACAAGCTGCTGCAGAAAAATGCAACTTGGCACTGGGGTAAACAACAAGATGCTGCTTTTAATACAGCAAAAGAAGCTTTGTCTTCTGACACCTTACTAACTCACTATGATCCAGGGAAAAGACTTATCTTAACATGTGATGCTTCACCAGATGATGTAGGAGCAGTTTTATCCCACATAGATGAAAATGGTGACAGACCCATTGCTTTTGCCAGTAGATCTTTGAACCAGGCTGAGAAAAATTATTCTCAGTTAGATAGGGAAGGCTTAGGCATCATTTTTGGTGTTAAGAAATTTCACAAGTTTCTGTTTGGTAGGGAGTTCACCATCTTTACAGATCATAAGCCATTGCTGGGCTTGTTTGGGGAAAACAAACCCCTGCCTGAGCACGCCTCACCAAGGGTTCAAAGGTGGGCTATCACACTAGCCGCATACAATTATGAATTGAAATACAAACCTGGATCTGAGAATAGTGCAGATAGTCTTAGTCGTTTACCTTTAAAAAACCAAAGCCTTAGTTATGTACCAGAAGATGTATTTGTTCTTTTCACTATCATGGATAACTCCAATATAAATGTGAATGATGTTAAGAGAGAAACACAAAAAGATGAGTGCTTGATAAAAGTATATGAGTACTGTAAGAATGGTTGGCCTGAAGAGTCAGTGAATGATGATTTAAGGCCATATAAAATAAGAAAAATAGAGTTAAGTCTAGAAGATGGATGTGTACTATGGAGGTCAAGGGTTATTATCCCCAACATGTTACAAAAAGAAGTTTTAAGAACTTTACATGATACTCATCTTGGTTCCTCCAAAATGAAGGACCTTGCACGATCGTGGTTCTGATGGCCACATATGGATGCTGATATTGAAAAATATGTAAAGCTTTGTTCAAGCTGTGCACAACATTCAAATCAACCAGCTACAGCACCCTTGCAAAACTGGGATTGGCCAATCGAACCATGGAAACGTATCCATATAGACTTTGCAGGACCCTTCATGAACAAAATGTTGTTAATTGTTATTGATTCACATTCTAAGTGGTTAGAAGTAAAAATCATGAACACAATCACTGCAAGTGATACCATTATTGAACTTAAGGAAATATTTTCAACTCATGGATTACCTGATCAAATTGTTTCAGATAATGGGCCTAGTTTCACTGCTCATGAGTTTAAACTGTTTTGTGTAGCAAATGGTATTGAGCATATAACCACATCACCCTATCACCCTGCTGGGAATTGTTTGGCTGAAAGAGCGGTAGGCATATTCAAAACCGCTATGGTAAAAATGAGTACCGGTAACAAATTTTCTCTCAGGGAAAGAGTAAACAGGTTCTTAGCCAAATACCGCACAACTCCTCATATAACAACAGGTGTTGCACCATGCGAATTGCTGTGTGGTAGGAAAATTAAAACTCACCTTGACCTACTACATCCAACTGTTCAAAGGTCTGTTTCCCATCATCAACTTACACAAAAAGTAAATCATGACAAAACATCCAGAGAGAGAATTTGGGGTTAATGATAATGTGCATCTGAGAAATTATGGGAGAGGGGAAAAATGGATGCCAGGTCAAATAGTTCAATGTACAGGACCTGTGTCTTATAAAGTAAAAACAAATAATGGACTTATTATCCGTAGACATGCAGACCAGTTAAAAATAACTTGTGCAGATAATAAGTGTGAATCTGTCAATCCCACCAGATCTGACCAGTTCACACCAACTCAGTTTGTTCCACAACCAAGTTCTGTTGATATGAGTGAACCAAGTACTCTAGAGTCAGAAAATGTAAATTCTGGAATGAATGATTTAGATCCTGGACTTCCGGAGCTAGAGAGTTCAGATGGTCAGAATCTTGAGTCACCAAATCAACAGCCACTGAGAAGGTCAAACAGGAAAATCAAAGTCCCAGATAAGTTAGACCTTTGATTGTAAAGGTTAAGAGGACTTTGACATCATTGTTTTGTATTGTAATTATGTTGTAGCATATTTTGCATTTGTTTGTAAGTATGTAATCTACCAAATGATTCAAATTATATAATGTTCATGTTACAATATATTTAGTGATTTTAAGGGTGGCCGGAAAGAACCGCAACGGAAAAAAGCGCAACGGAAAAAAGCGCAAAACAAAAAGCGCAACGGAAAAAAGCGCACACGGAAAAAGGGCAAAGAGAAAAAAGCGCACACGGAAAAAGGGCAAAGAGAAAAAAGCGCACACAGAAAAAAGCGCAAAGAGAAAAAAGCGCAAACGGAAAAAAGCGCAAAGAGAAAAAAGCGCACACAGAAAAAAGCGCAAACAGAAAAAAGCGCCAACGGAAAAAAGCTCAAAGAGAAAAAAGCGCACACGGAAAAAGCGCAAAGAGAAAGAAGCGCAAACAGAAAAAAGCGCAAAGAGAAAAAAGCGCACACAGAAAAAAGCGCAAACAGAAAAAAGCGCAAACGGAAAAAAGCGCAAAGAGAAAAAAGCGCAAACGGAAAAAAGCGCAAACAGAAAAAAGCGCACACGGAAAAAAGCGCAAACGGAAAAAAGCGCAAACGGAAAAAAGCGCAAACAGAAAAAAGCGCAAACGGAAAAAAGCGCAAACAGAAAAAAGCGCACACAGAAAAAAGCGCAAACAGAAAAGAGCGCAAACGGAAAAAAGCGCAAACAGAAAAAAGCGCACACAGAAAAAAGCGCAAACGGAAAAAAGCGCAAACAGAAACAGAAAAATGCGCAACCAGAAAAAACACAACGAAAAATGTGCAAAAGAGAAATTTAGCACAAAGACCATATGGACTAGATGACACATTTATACATGACTGTTAGTGCTGCTGTGAGAATGTCGTGTTTGATCACGTGATCTACTACCATTTAAAGCGTACCACTACCATCTGCATTCCCATCACCACGATACAGGCGATAATCACTTTACACAATGCCTATTATTTTCTTGGTCAATAATTATTCAACTACTATTCTCGTATAAACATAAAACTATCGACATTACACGAAGTATCTTTCACATTCTCCCTTGTCCGAACTACCTAGCTTGCATACTATAACAACCCGTTCCTATGGCAAAACTTCACTCTCTTTCATCCGCGTCATCAAACATGCATTCGTCATATCTCTCGTAACAACATTCATTCACACCAAAATAACAATTTTGTATTTAATATTTTTTCACATCATGACGCACCTACCTACCTACCTATTACCCACCTACCTACCTACCTAACTACCCACCTACCCACTTACCCACTTACCCACCTACCCGCCTACATACTTACCAAACTACCCACCAAAAAAGTATCGGCGAAGTTCGTAAGTTTCGTAAACTGTACTAGACATCTTTTTTTTAATGAAAATTCATTGACATCATTGACATATGTTACATATATGTTACATTTTGCGACAACCTTAATTAGTGCGTTGGGCTTGTATGAAAACTCACTTCGAACTAACTCAATTACATGCTATTTATTTTAACATTACACGGTAAGCGTCACCCAACTGTTGTGATATATATATATATATATATATATATATATATATATATATATATATATATATATATATATATATATATATATATTGTTTACATTGATACATTTTTGTTTTGTCGGCCTACATTGTGTGTTTTTTTCTTATTTCTTCAGAGTGCTACTTTCAATTTATTTTACATCATAGCGAAGTAATGACATACAGCTAGTAATTTTATATATATATATATATATATATATATATATATATATATATATATATATATATATATATATATATATATATATATATATATATATATATATATATATATATATATATATATATATATATACGTATATAGAACGTGTTAAAAATCCGGCGCCTTATTTTGCTCATTTCGCTCCCCCTACAACGAAAACCTGGATACGCCTCTGCGTCAGGGTATATGTTTTACAGTTACAAAATCAAGGTAGAAAACAGGTAAATTAGTATGCAAAGGCTCTTAGCTGTTAAATTTCTAACCTTCAACTGTTTATTTATCAAAACTGCAGCTTAAAATGAGCTTTTTAAACTTTTTTCTACCCCTTTTGACGCCCCCCTGGGGTCGGCCAGAGGCGTAGCGACCCTTCCCGGCGCCGGGGACATACTTTTAATTTGGCGCCCCTCTCGGGAGCAAATTTTCGATTTGCACTCCCCTCCCCTCGAACTTTTCATTTGCACCCCCCCCCCCCCACAAACTTTCGATTTGCACCCCCCCTCGAACTTTCAATTTGGCGCCCCCCTAAGGTCGGCGCCCGGGGACATATGTCCCCCCCCCCTCGCTTCGCCTCTAGGGTCGGCGCCCGGGGCGGCCTCCCTCACCCCCCCAGCTACGCCTCTGAGCCTAGAACTAGGAAGTGGGTGCTAGCCTAAGTGGTTGAGAATTTAGTAACGTGAAAGAGACGGGAATACGAAATGTAACATTTTGCAGCCTATATTTTAAGAAGAAAAACGACGAGAAACGAATTAATTTAAATATATATATATATATATATATATATATATATATATATATATATATATATATATATATATATATATATATATATATATATATATGTGTGTGTAGTCAGGGGCGGATTAAGCTTCAACGGGGCCCCTGACTGAAACTTTTTCCGGGGCCCCCCTCAAATATATATATATATATATATATATATATATATATATATATATATATATATATATATATATAATATAAGCGGGCAAGTAGTGTGTCAGTCCTTCCTTCCTTCCTTCCT
The DNA here is from genome assembly GCF_028476545.2 of Physella acuta. Classification (NCBI taxonomy): domain Eukaryota; kingdom Metazoa; phylum Mollusca; class Gastropoda; family Physidae; genus Physella; species Physella acuta. The sequence goes on from NW_026732899.1 coordinate 51,667, forward strand.
TCCGTCATCGCTATAGCTTTTGGAACCATAAAAGTAAACATCGCGCCATGAAGTGCTTTTCAGTGCACCGCAGTGTCTTATTATAAGTATTAGAGTAGGGTTTGTTTATATAGCGGCATAGAGCTATTTTATAATTTCCACTGTTTGTACAATTTTGCATAACGTAAAGAGAATATTAAATACACGCACATTGCTAAAACATATTAAAAGGATCAATGTCAAATATAGTTTTCGTTAATATTCCTAGAAAAAGTGGATACATTTTAATAACATAATAACTGTAGGCTAGAAAAATCAAATGAATTTAACTCTTTTCTACTTTTGACAAAGGAGGTAATTTAAAAATACATTAAACTCACGCTAATAAAAAATGTAAATGCAAATATACGTTCGTCATAGAAGGAATTAGTGTTGCAATAATATAATTAGCAAAATGTGAATGCAAATTAATGTGGATGTGTAAGAGGAAATTATTGTTAGAAAATTATAATTAGCATGGATTGATAAAAGGCAATCTTTTATTTATTTTATTCACTGAATGTAGGCCCTACTGTTTATTACTTATAATTTTTAATCAACTATTCAGCACTATTATAGACGCGTCATCACGTTCATTAGGTGCGCAATGGTTTTAGTTATGAAACTCTATTGTAAATTTTTAAAATTTAAAGTACTGGAAAAAAAAATGCGTGAATGGATAAAGTGAAATATTGTGTATATTATAGATACTGCCTATTATTTATACTGTTTTCTAATTATTATTCTATCTTTCGGGTTTTATAGGAGAGGCATAGCGAGGGGGGGGGGGGCATATGTCCCCGAGTGCCGACCTTAGGGGGCGCCAAAGTGGGTTGGAAAAAATTTGCGAAGGGGGTAGTGGTGGAAATCTAAAGTTTTAGGGCGGGGGGGGGGGGGGGGAAGGGGTGCAAAATCGAAAGTTTGAGGGGGGTGCAAATCACCGGAAATGGCGCGATTTGGCGCTACGGGCTAGACTATGAGCAATATGCCTTTATGATTGCATTTAAATTGTGTTTATGTTATGAGTGTTGTGTTTGTTTTTTCGTTTTTTTTTTTTTTTTTTTTTTTTTTTTTTTTTTTTTTTTTTTTTTGCGTTCGTTTGTGTTGTGTTTAGTTTTGTTCTGTTGGTACATTTAAAAAAGATTTACCGTGGCGGAGCACGGGATGCAGCTAGTATATATATATATATATATATATATATATATATATTTACATGTAGTTGATATAATGACATGTCACAAAATAGAGGCCTTCCCAGAAATAAAGGTCGAATGGAATAAAAAATAAACTAAAGGTTAACAGAAGTTATAGCATAGACAAAAAATGTTACATTTAATGTAATGTTAAATTACATTGAGAAATGAGAGCATTTAAAGTAACCATTGTTTATTTACTATTGCAAAATAAATTATGAATACATACATTTATTACATTTCTTTTTACTTAGAACTAAAGACCAAGTAACTTTTATAGGGAACATTTCCTGATAGCAAACTCTTCTATTGGTTCTGTATAATTCAATGTCATTTTCTATGCTAATAACTATAAGTGAGAGCCTCTGCTGTCCCATAGTGCTTCTAAGATCGCTTTTAATCTTTTTCATTTTGGAAAATGAGCGCTCTCCACTGAAAAATTCGAAGAGCAATGTGTACATTTGGAAACCTCTGAATGCACTTGAATATATTAATAATAAATTATTTTGAAGATATACACTTAACATTTTTAGCTGAGTACCCCAAAATATGGACGAAGATTATGAATTTATTATTTATTGGGCATAAAATATAATATTTTATGAATGGTGGAAAACCTACGACGGGGTTAATTTTTCAAAATGGCCGCCGTTGTCATAGTTACCAAGATTTTTCCACCATTTTTTTTAGTGGAAATGCATATGTGGATGTATTTTAATAAAGCTGAAAAGAAATAACTGTTTTCTAACGAGTATTATATTAACAAGGTTTTTCTTTACCGGAGCCTCACCCCTAAAAACAAATGTTACTTATCAAGACGAAAACATTGACTACGGCTAAATTCCAAGGAATTCACAACTCAAATGTTTTAATGCGTGAAACTTCGGGGCGGGGAGACGGTTGGGGTACATGTCGGGTGTGGAGGGGAGGGGAGGGGGGGGGGGTAGATGCCATGCCCTGCAATAGAGTCTCATCCGGTTTTGTATTACCGTGAGCGACAGCGGTAACGCCTTTATTTATAGGCTTTTCCTCTCTTGGCCTGTTTTGCTATTCCTATAGTGCAATTAATACGGGTGAGAATGTGCCTTGAACTAGAGATGTTTCACATTTTTTATCTCTAAGCCACTCGGTCAAAAGGTCAATACTTTAAAAAAAATACTGCTACATCGGTCCGTGTCTAACCATCCACTTCGATATGTCAGTCCCTCCCTACATTCAACTGGGACGTTTTTCCCCAAATTTAACACCAATGTAACACATACTCTCAAAACAAATAGTCTACCGTCAAGTTTACACCGTCCTTATTAGTCTCTGCCAGTCTAGTCTTATTTGTATCTATCTACACTATGACAATACGCAAACAGACCCTCATTCAAATACCCCCACTCCCACCCCACCACACACACACACTATGTGTTTTTAAATGGTTTTCAAAACATTTTCTATCGGTAACGCTGTCAGGTCGAGGGACTGCTGGTTAAATAAGGCAAAATTAAACATTAAAGATCAGAGAGTATCTGATAGATCTCGCTAGTCTCGGCACATTCACTGATAAAGCTATTATTTAAGTGATGCTTGTTAATTACTTGGTGGAATTTTAACTCATACTTCTGACATTAAAAAAATAATTTAACTAAGCTATTAAAAAATCAATGATGAAGTAATATTTGCTATAGTTGAGAAATTAAAATTTGGGGGCCCCTAAAATTCGGGGGCCCCTGGCTGCAGCCCTTTCAGCACCCCCCTTAATCCACCACTGTATGTAGTTAATCTAAGGGGGTGAACGGAACTTTTAAAACTATTTTAGGGCGGGTTTACTGCTTTAATGTGACGACGCATGGCGATAATGGTGGAGTAATAATCGGCTACGGGCGACCTTCGAAGCCATTCCTACTCCATCCGTATTAGGCCTATTTGCAAAATTTACAAAATAAAGTAAGTCGGTAGTATTAAATAATATGGCACTGATTACAATGAGAGAAAAAAACAAGAAAATAAAAGTGACGTTAATTTAATAACTAATCTATTTAGGCTAGTATTACTACTAGTCTGGATTATTTTCGATCTATTTATTTACGACTTTTGTAAGGACGATTTAAACAACGCGACATATTAATTCAATGTAGAGTTCTAGATCTAATTATGTTTAATTAGCCTAAGTCCCGAGTATTAAATTAATTAATAGATCTAGATCTACATGATATTGAAAAACTTTTATTTTTAGCCAATTTGTTTAACCGAGATCGCATGCAAACATCTGGCTCATCGCTCCGATACGGAAGTAAGTTTTAAGCTTCTAAAAACAGACTTATAATATTTATTAGTCAACTGTCTAGATCTAGATCTAGATTTTCTAGACGTCTAGCCCTAAATATAGATTTAGCCGGGATATAGATCTATCTAGATTCTAGATAAAGAAACTAAGGTTTCACTATATCAATGGGTGAGTCTTACTTATAAATTAATCTACATTCTACGTTGTTAAGCTCACAGGTGACAGTAGTCTCACACGGTAAAACTCCATTTTAGCGTATTTTATTCTCCGTTGCTTGTTTACCTCCAGTTGAGCGTATTTTATTATAATAACCGAAACACACCAAAACATTAGGAAAACACAAATTTAATATTTGTATTGTATTAGTATTGTTGTTTTTCATGAATGAATAAAAATGAATAGGCCTATTCAAAACACGACTTATTTATTTGTTTTGTATTTTTGTTTTAACAAATGAATAAAAACAACAAAGAGACTGACTGAAATGCTTTGTTTGTTGGTTGCAAAAATAGAGATGCACACTTTGTACAAATAAGTGTTCCAATTTCAACTAACAGAATAAAAGTATTAAAAGGCAAAAGGGGTCGTCCATAAATTACGTTACACTGTAGAGGGGGGGTCCGTAATTTTGTGACGGTATGTGATGAGGGGGAGGGGGGGTTCAGATGGTGCGTAGTCACACTTTTGCATTATAAAAAAGCAATGTTAGAAAGCAAATTCAAGACGTTATTTTGCGTTTCAGAAAACGGTTTTAATAAATTGTATTAGGAGTTGATTAAAATACTCTATTTTGACAGAGGCTGAGGTGTGACGTTATTTTAGGGGGGGGTGTCTGGGTTTTTGTGACGACGTGTGACGGAGGGGAGGGGGAGGTAAAAATCGTCAAAAAAGCGTGACGTCATTTATGGATGACCCCTAATAATGCTGCCGAAAGTAGGGGAGGGGTGGTGGAATTTGGTGAGGGATGGCTTGGAGTGTTAGAGAAAGTGTGACAACTCACGTTAACATTTGAAAAAATAGCGTTAGACACTAAATTTCATACGTTATTTCGCATTTTTAAGGCTGTACAGAAATAGACCAATATAACTAATATTGTAAAAAAATGCAATCGTGATGCATGATTTAAATAGTAAAACGAACAGCTAAGTAAGTAATACAAATTTATTACAGGGATCATCCATAAATGACGTCATGCTTTTTAAAAACTATTTTTACCTACCCCCTCCAGTAGCGTAGCGAGGGAGGGGGGGACATATGTCCCCGGGTGCCGACCTTATGAGGCGCCAAAATGGGTTGGAAGAATAAATTGAAAGGTTGGGGAGGGTGCAAATCGAAAGTTTGAGGGGGGAGGGGGGTGCAAATCGAAAAGTTTGTCCCCGGGAAGGGTCGCTACGCCTCTGCCCCCCCTCCCCTCCGTCACTTACCGTTACAAAATTGCGGACCCCCCTCTCCCCTACGAGTGTGGCGTCATTTATGGACAACCCCACATCATTATTTTTTTTTAAAGTCAGAAATTTACTCATACAAAAAATCATACTTGATACATAGATCTATATCAAAATATTGGGAAGGATGGTAGAATTTAAATAACATACAACTCTATAGTAAAATATTTTTTTTCAGTTTTGGCAAAATTTTCAAATTAAAAAACACAAAGTTTGTACATTTATAGCATAAATACAAAAATATCATACAGAATAATTAACAGTGTATCAGTTTCACCATGAGACAAATGCCTTTAAAAAAATACAATACAAATATTAATAATCAAGTCGTGTTTTTTTAAATATTCATTTTTATTCATTTATGAAAAACAACAATACAAAAACAATACAAATATTAAATGCGTGTTTTCCTAATGTTTTGGTGTGTTTCGGTTATTATAATAAAATACGCTCAACTGGAGGTAAACAACAAGCGGAGAATAAAATACGCTAAGATGGAGTTTTACCTACTACTCAGTCAGTGACTACTACTCACAGTTTTACAGTGATCAGTCTTATAAATAAATAACAAAAATATTAGGCCTAGGCCCCTATACTATAATCTTCTTAACCAGACATTGGTGATTTTGTTGATATTGATAGATAAAACAATATCTTTAGATGCTTTGTGGGCAATATTTTTGAGGAATATTTTATAGTAGCCCTATTTTATGCCTCAGCAAAGGACACGAAGTATGCAAATCACAACAGAAGGGATCTACTTTGGTTTACATTACATGAACTTATCAAATAAGCTAAGGAACAATTCTATTTATAATGAGTTAACTTTAAATGGATTTTTTACAATTACATTAAGAAATGAATGCTGTAAATGATAGGCCTAATGTGATGTAAGAAAAAGTTATTATTTATGATTTTAAAACTTTTTATATGAAAACTAGCGTACCCGTTCCAGTGCGTTGCCGCGAGAATAGAAGAAAGTCCGACGAAATATATAAGAAGGGTTTCATCCATGCGTTACCAATCCTATATTCTTAGACAAGTGACCTTTTTTTCTAAAAGTGAATTATTTAAATGTAAACAATTCCTGCCCTTGGGTCATAAATATCGGGACACAGGTTTACCTACACTCCCGCATGTAAACCTTGAGTGTACATTAACCACTCACCGAAATAATATGGTAGAACACACTTTGGTGACCGCCCATGTGTCAGAGACGTAGAGGGGCGCTCTCAGGAGCCGCCCACCCCCCAATTACACTACCGCATAGGCGCGGCGTACGACCCGTGGCTCCTTAAAAATAACAGGCACCAACGTGCCAAATAGCATCCTGTTAACAATGATGCAGATTGCGTCATTCGCTTAAGTGACACAAATGAACTTGATTTGTTATTTAACACGTAAAAAAAATTAGTGTGACTAATGCGATATGTTAGCGTTGCTAATGGTGTATTATTAGATGCTCGTTCTCAATTTCTGATTGGATTATCTAAAAATAGATGCTAATTGCATCATTCGCAAAGTGACGAAACTGTTTGGATTTTTTACGGACAAAAAGAAACATCCCAGTTAATAATCTAACCTTGGTTAATTTTTCTGATTATTAAAATAAAGCGATTACATGGCCCTCAGCGGCCCATGTGAGCCTTTGGGGGCTGAAACAGATATTTTTATTTGCAGCCTAATCGCACCCTACCTGATTCAATTTAATGAGCGTTTGTAACGCCCCATCCTCTCCATTGTCTATCACACTGTTTAGACCGAAAGTAGTTACCATAGCGCCCGCGGGAAAGACCAGGGCGCCAAATCGCATCCTGCGGGGGGCCTTCCATGCAATATTAAATCCCCCCTCTTCCACCACCCACCCATCCCTATTCCCCCCTCCCACCCCTGAAGTATTCATCAACTCCTTAAAGTTTTATGGCACCAGGATACACTGTGTCGAACCGCAATCGACGTTTATTTTTACATACTGTAGGCTATATAGAGAAAATCGCACCCTCCTGTGGCGCAGCCCTTGCGAAATAAAAAATGATTTTTTTTACAGAACCCTCACCTGGAATGTTCTTGTTATTATTAACCCTTTGAGCCCGGGCCTCCCAGGCCTAATTTCTCCCATTTCCTGAGCTCCCAGGGCCAAACCAATTTTCACTTATCTGCTTCTAAGTTTGCCAATAACTTTTGAACCGTTTGAGATAATTAAGCCAAATTTGGTATCCAGACTCAGGATCAAACAGCAATTCAGCAAGATTCTGAAATTCTTTATTTTTTTACAATGTATGAACAGAACAATGTATATAAATCGAACACATAATTATTGTTTTGATAGAACATAGAAGAAACAAATTTACATTTAGCAATTGTTTTGTTATTATTGATACCTGGCCATACTAGTTCATAGCCAGAAGTCCACTTTTGTGTGATAACTTTCAAAACAGTTATCACTGCCGACCCGATGCAAAGAAAAACTTCGAATGTTTTGCATCAGTAAACAGTTTTTTTCCGTTTCGGCAAGTCTTTGTCCTTGGCACCACATGCATCAGAACGTACTTGAAAAGTTTCATTGTCACTGTCAATTTCAATGTCACTGTGTTCAGTGTTCAGTCTCAAATTCAACGTCACTATCATCACAATAGACTAGGAATTTTATCTTCTTCATCAGAATCAATAAGTAGTTGTATTGTCTGAGACCTCTTTTGTTGATATTTTGGACTTTTGCTTCATTGTTTGCACCAACTTTATGTGCTAAAGTCGATGGCTGTGGCTCAGCTTTTCATTTCGGCGGCATTGCTACGAAATGTAAACACTTTCACTTTTCCTAAAATGTATTTTTAGAATCATAATCCCGCACTAAAAAGGCATATGTGCAGTTTTAGTCAGTCTTCCGCTAATTATATTTAATTAGACGGTATACCGGCCACTAGGAATATGACCCTAAATCGTCGGGCCGGAAAACCGGCTTTTCCGACATATATGCCTAATGTTGAAGCCGGTTTACTGGCCTGGTGGGCTCAAAGGGTTAAGTCCCTGAAGTTGATGGCTATCAGATGAACGTTGTGAGACCGCAATAGACTTTTATTTTTATATACCATATTTAAAAAGAAAACAAACCACGCCCTGCCGGGGTTTAGCGCAGAAACCTCCCCAGGAATATTCTCGACATCTTCCCAAAGTTTCATGGCGATAGTGTGAACGGTGTCACCGTAATTCACTTTTATTATTTTTACTAGGCATGCTGCCCAGCTTCGCTTAGGCTTTCGAAAACATTGAGAATTTGAATGCTTAATTAATTCGCCCATATAAGGCGCCGGTCAGTCGAGGTCAGTTTTGACCCCCTCATAGTAGACTTTTTGGTCAACCGGCCCCCGTGTTCTGTCGCCCCAAGGCAAGATCCTGTCAAATTTGAAGCGCCTGCGACGCCGGGAAGTGTCCTATCGGGCACCCGACAACTTAGCTTTATAGATCATCTAGATCTAGATCTAGAATCTCTAGATCTATATGATCTAGAATCTCTAGATCTAGATTATCTAGAATATCTAGATCAATATCTAGATCTAGAATCTCTAGATCTAGAATCCAAATAGATAAAATAATTTTTTTTAAGTTTAGGCCGAGAAAATCGTATTGTATACATTTCATAGCGTACATAGCTCTAAATCATATTTGAATGAAATAGTTCATTTCTTTTTATTCTAAACTCGGAAGATGACGTCATCAGTTTCGTGCTCTTATTTTAGTGTAAACAATAAGTGACGTCATTGTTAAATGCTTTCTTGTCCCCAAGTTTAAACACTTTTCCGGTTGCATAAATAATACTGTTTCTCTACATTCGAATACTCCTTTATTTTTTATTTTTCTTCTTTAAATAAAATTGTGGTTAATCATTTAAAACATCTAACATATTATTTTCAACAAAAGTCCGTATAAAGGTATCCATATATCGCTGCCGATTCTGACGTGATGTCCGGCGAAAATATTTTGCGGACAGACAGAGAGAGAGAGAGAGAGAGAGGTGCGAACGTGGGGTTTTATATATTAGGATATTCCGTATATAGAGAAAAATCGCACCCTCCCGTGGCGCCGCCCTTGCGAAATTAAAAATGATTTTTTTTTTTACAGAACCCTTCCCCAGAGTGTTCTTATGAGCTCACCAAAGTTTGATGGCGATGGAATGAATGGTGGCTACCCAAAATCGACTTTTATTTTTAAATGCCGTATATTGAGAAAAAACAAATCGCGCCCTGCTGGGGCGCCACCCCTGCGAATTTGAATTTTTTTTTTTCATAGAAACCTCCCCAGGAATATTCTCAACAACTTCCTAAAGTTTCATGGCGATGTGATAAGAGGTGTGGTAATGCACAAAAGACACACACACACGCACATACATTGCTTTTTATATATACGAGCCGATCCGTGGCATATCATACGGCGCTATTTCTACTTTTCAGTAATTCATAATTTGTGAATTCGACAGTACCAATGCTGCCACTGAAAATATTTGCTTTAAAACAATATCATTAGAGCGTTAAGGACGATACTACCCCCACCCTCCTTTCCCCCAACCCCTACCATACACCCCCCCCCCCTCTGTGAAAGCAGCCTCCTCTTAGTTACCTCCCCTAAGTTTAAAATTGTTTCAAACTAAATTATCTGCCCCTAATAGCCGTCACTAAACCCGGCTCTACGAATGTAAACATTTAGCAGCGTGAACCACAGCTCACCAGACCATGTAGGGAGCGCGCTTACAGCTTGTTTTCTAGCGTCTCCCAGAAGAGAATTATATATATAGATAGAAAAAAACAAATGCATAGAGTTATAATACTTCAGCATCTTGGAGAATGCAGATTTCAATAAAAAAAATTTAACTGCATAGGTCATGAGGAATCAATCTTTGCTCCTTGCACGCACACGTTGCAGAACTTGACTTATCATAAAACAACCTTCACACGAGTCTGTTTCTTTGGAACATTGTCTAGGGCTAATTCTAAAAATAATCGAGTCCTTACCAATCTAATAGCTTGGCCAATGCAAAATTTTTATATTAGTAAAACATTATAATAGTTACATATTTGGATAGAAGCTGTCAAACTGATTATATATCAGTTTGAATTGTTTAAATCTGATCATAAACAAAGAAGGGTCTTTTAGGCTTAAAAAGCTGGGATAGACCCTATAATAAGAGGAAAAATACTGGGAGGGTATGGACCAAATTTTCAAGTTTTTCACTAAAAGTTGTATAAAAGCAGACTACATCAGTTGATATCATTTTAAGATATATTATAGATTTTTTATGCCAAATCAGATTTTGCTATTTTAAAGAGAGTCCTTTTATTACAAAACCGACTATATAGATTATGATATGAGTACTGTTTCAAACTCTGGTGACTGAAAGTAGTACTTTACGTTATTTCCAGTTTTTCAAAAAGCATACACATTTATTTAAAATTAAATTGATTCCTCTCTGTATTGCCTGTCATGAGCAAAACTTGCAAGTAAAATATGATCACTCCCACCAGAATGTTTTCTTTTAAATCAAGACTCTTTGACATTGCATTTTGATTTAAAATGTGTCTTAAATTTAAATAGATATGTTTAATTCTTGTTAAGATTAATCCTTGTTTTCTTTTATAAAGTACTAATTTTCTGCTTTTTATATACACACTGTTTGGGTTCATTTAGTGCAGAATTCTTTTTTCTACACAATTTCTTTCTATTAAAAAAATGTATAAAAATAATTTATTTCTTTAGTGCAGTTTTTGTCAGTCCCCCTTTAACTTTAAGTGTGCATCTTAATGAAAGTCCATATCCTTGGATATCACATGGCAGATACCTGTGTCTATATCATGGTTAGAAGTGTGAGGGAGGATATATGCAATTCAATAATAATATGCAATAAATAATTGTAAACATGTTTTATACATTCACTGTTATTTTTTCTCTTTTTCATATACTTTCCAATGGAACAGCATCGTCGGTGAGTGTTTTTTCTTTTCTCTTTACTGGCCTTAACATATTTTTTATAATTTAATTAATTTTGCAGCAGAAATTTTTAAACACCCTACATCATATTTTTATGCATGGGTTCGTATGCAGTATGGAAAAAGTCTGGAATTTAGAAAAGATATTCCAGACTTAAAAAGTGTGGAAAATAGATATTTTAAGGTTAGGTTAAAAAAAAGGTTAAAAGAATTTTATTTTGGAAGTAAAACTTTTCTAAGATGTCTGTATTTTTCGACTTATAAATTTGTAGTTTTAGTAGTTGTACTTCAATTTTTTTCTCTGCTACATTGCACAGATCGACACTGTGTATACTATAGGCTTATTCATTGTTTAGATCCAGTTTTTCTTTACCTTGTCCTAACCCTAATCTGATAACATTAGAAGATAATCATTTTGAATGTGCTGGCTATAGCTATCATTATATTGGAAGCACATTATCTGAAATTCTGAAAAGGGTGAGGGCTATCACCCTTTTATAGAATCATTTTTTTTTTCTATTTAGGGAAAATTGTACATCAATATTTTACCATCAACTGAATTTTTTTTAAATGAGTTATTTTCTTTCACCAATCCATTTCTATTTTGCCAAAAGCAAATTTATTTGAAGGACCATAGTATTTATGTATGAAACAGAGCCAAGCGCAGTTCTCTTATTTTATTCAACTTTGTGTACATTTTTGATACACGCAACCGTATAAAAAATCAGTGCACGCCTTTGTCGATTTGACGAGGCCTGCAATGTGCTTGCGGTTAAACAGGCAAGCTCAGCCTTGTTTTACCTGTCCATGCTGAGTTAACTTTTTTAGTTGAAAACAAACCCGCAATGTTGTTAGTTTGACATGTATTACAAATATGTAATGGGTTATTAAATGATTTATGTAGTAATAGTATAAAGCTACGAAAATAATAAGACTGTAAGCCTACTATAATTTGGTTATTGTGATTTATCGAAACGCTTTAAAAATCTGGGAATACTGTGAGGAAATAACTTCACCTGTAAAAAAAAAATTCCACTTCTTTCTATGACAGGCATTTACATCTTTGACTAATGATACCTTAGTTTTATTTATTATTTGCCTATGAGCTGAACAAAAAGACATCTACATGCATGCACAAATAGTCATGGGTTTTATAGGACCAGCTTGATGACTTTTACATTGTAATGACCCTAATCAATTTAATCATCTATCATACAGCTAACAGTTCTAGCAGTACTGACTGAATCCTTCTCCTTTATAGAAAGTAATGTAGTTCTGGATGCCACATTTAACAAAGAGATATAAATAAGTGGGTCTGCCAAACAAAACCTGAATTAATTACAATTTGGCTTTCCTGGAACTGTTCCTGACAAAATATTTAATTATTATTTCTTATTAATTGTAATAGAGAACCAACAAGAGCAGAATATTAAAGAGAATACTATTAAATAAACTGCCTTAAATGACATTCTTGAACTAATGAGTATTAATCTGTCAATTTCTAAAAAGGAAATGTAAGAGTAGTAAAGATGGGGCTTTGTTGGACAAACTACATCAATAGTTAACCTTAGGCCTCCTATGTAATTCATGGCAATGTAAACTCAAGGCTAATACCTAGAGCAAGTTTCACAAGTATGTATAAACATAGTTCAAGGCAAATATCCATCCCTTATGATGTTGACAGAGTGCTAGGACCATATCCATCTTTATTAAGCTATGTATGTGAACAGTTACAACTGCTCTTTAGTAGAAACTTTCCATGTAACTTACTACTTGATACTCTCAGCTGACTAGCCTTGTCTCCTGTGTACAGTTGCACACACCCTGATAATAACTAGAGATATACAAGCAGAGCGCTGTGCTGGGCTGGGTGGTGGTAGCATTTTCCTTGTTTGTGCGTCTCATTGCTGTGAATATTTCCCCATCTCTACAGGATATGGAGCACACAAGCTATCGTCTCCATAACAGTGAAGCAATTCCTGTTGAGACAGGGCTGCCAGCCGTGAACTAATTTCTTCATTAGTATTTTACTCATCATTTTTTTCCTTTGAATTAGCTTGTTCAACCGTGCTGAGCTTACTTCTGCCCATCTAACATTTGATTTCTTTCTAGCGCAAACCTCATATGAATAATAAATACATTTTCAAACCAAACAATAAAAAAAAATAGCAATGATTTAGAGTGCATTGATGATTGAGATTTCTTTCTGTCCACTTTCTGGGTGGGAATATTAAAGAAATGTTTTAAAAATTGATAATTGCTGCTTAGGTTCCATACCCCTGCTGCCTGAGTGTAATTTGCTAATCAGTGCCGGCGTCAGGTTATTTAGCGCCCTAGGCAAACGATTTTTTCCCCGGGCCCCCTATTATATATATAGTATATATAAACAATTTCAATTAGCTTTATCGGCACCCTTATTAGACTATTTAAAGAACAAGCAATAAATAAATACCGGGCCTGGCTGTTTTTGAAAATATTAAATTACCCTAACTCTAAACCTTACCTATATAACATCTAGATTTTTAAAAAAATATTCAACAAGACACGTGCTAATTCTAAACATTATCAACCGTTTCATCGACCTCTCACGTTTTCTTGTGAGCAGGAAGAAAAACTGGCACGGTCGAGGGGTCACTGAGTTCACATTGGTTTAAATAAGATATCGGTAGTGTAGGCCTATAGCATACGTCATACTACTCATAGCAAGAACAATGGACACCAGCGAGAAAAGTCTCAAAGGTAATTGAGAGGTGCATAAATTAATTTAAAAATCTTGCACGGCGTAGTTACAATTAATATGGTTATAAAATCCTGTCTGTCTGGTTTTTTTCGGACCTTACTAAAGATTGGACGTATTTGATGTTTTTAATATTTTCGGTAACTAAATAAAAATTAAAAAAAAAAAGCAAAAACAATTTGGTTTTCACGTGTAATGACGACATAAACAATGGCATCCTGCTATTGGATAGGTCGACATAAATTTTATTGTACACATTGTAAGCTAAAAATAGAAAACTAGGTCATGGGGTTTTAAATTTGCATTGTTATTTAAAAACTTGATCTGCAAAGTTTTGTAAACAAATAGACTCTAGTTATCGATCACTAAGTTACTGTACAGCCAATCAATATTTGTCTTACGAAAGTGAAACATCCGGTTATAACTTAGGCTTGATGAAAATAAATAGAAATGTAGCCTTAAACTCAACAAATTATTTTCAAGTTCTCTGGATTTGCAACTTTTATAGCATTTATTCTAAAAATATAAAATTTCTAAATTAATTTTAGGCTTAAGTTATTATTTTTTTTACGGTCTAAATCTACAAAGCACGTTTTTATTCCATGTCAACAACACTATGGAAGGAATCTCGTCAACTCGCTTGTCTCCATTCCTATTTGAGATTTTCCATTGTTGCCTTAGTCAATTTCATTAAAATAAAAAGTAGCATGTGTAACGTCGCCGATTGTCATCATTACGCTGATGCGTTTTGCGATAATATAAAATTGGTCTTACTTAAATTGTATTAGAACTGTGAAGAAATACTGAAAGCTACGGACAGTATTTATTTATTACAAAAATCTATGCTCTTCTTACGGAAAAAAAAAGTTTTGGGGTAGGCATCCCTGACTCACTAAGAAGAAACTTATTTAGATGATATATATCTATATGCACAACGATCCAGACCGGGAACTCACGTAGGCCTACAAGAAAAACAAAACTATATTAGCTAAACTTAAACCTGGAAGTAAATAATGGTGAGAATTGAATTTAAAAAAAAAATGTTTTGGGCGAAACTGTGTCTTTTGTTTATGGAGTGGGATTTGATTGTGAAGGAGTTGGTAAAAATTGTGTGAGTCACTGGGCTGCTGCCGCCTTAATCCACCACTGTTCTGAATCAATAATCATTCAAAATACTTTTTATTAACCATGATTGCCGCTTGACAGACCAGTCTCAAGTAATGCTTTACCAAATCCTATTGAGTATCGTACTCATTGTATTTCCGCCGGCCTCGCTATGCAGCCATTCCTTCCTGAACTGGTCTGCTCTCTCCGTCGCGTGTCACGTGTAGTTCTGCACGCTCACTGTGGAAAAATCGATTTTCATCTGGTATTCTGGCCACAAGTTGTTATGACATTAATCTTTGTTTATCGACAATTTATTTTCTTCTTCTATCTCATTTATGTAAATGGATTTATTTCAATTTGGCAATAAATATATATATACATTTATATACACACATTTTCGATGTATTGAAACGTATTCATTTTAAAAAACCCCACACTTCGTAGTATCGATACCGCCCACTTAGAATGAGCACAACATGTGTACTGTGTTGAATGAAAGCTTGCTAAATGATAGCGTCTGTAGGAAAACGGCTTTACATTTTGTGAATGAATTTGTTCTAACTTTAAGTTGATCTGTTGATGGATTAGAGTTTATCAGTTTCGTTTATATCCTTGTGTTAATCTGGCCGGAATTTATTCAAGTTTGGACACATTTTCCTTTATTTACATCCTTTCTTGTGTACTCCCGCTAGGCTAGACCGTGGAATGTGCTTTCGTAGTGTCAGTCGGCAGGCTGAGTAGTCACCCTTGTTGCATATTTTAAGGGGGCTGTCCATGCGTGACGTCACACACAACTTGGGGTATTAGGGGGGGGGGGGGGTCTGATCAGCTTTTTCACTAGTGGGAATGGTAGAAGACCTAGAATCTATGTACTATGTAGATCTAGAATTAGAATCTTATATGTGGTGTAAGAAATGGGACACAGTTTTTTTTTTTAAAAGGGGTGGGGGTAGATTTAGACTAGATCTACTCTCTCTATCACTATCATAGATCTAGTCATACTTCTTTAAAATAATAAATTGCCTTCATCTGACCTATTAATTAATTTAATAATAACAGTAGGCCTTATTAGCCTATAGTTATATATAGCCTAGTTATTGTATAGTAGCATTAAATCCCATTTATTAAAAATATATAGTCCTATATACTAGTGTATACTATATAGATCTAACTCTATCTTTTAAAAAAATAGTAGGGCCTAGATCTATATTTAATTCAGTTCAGCAATTGTTTCTTTTATCATTTCTGAGTTGTCGACATTAAATTAGTCCTAGAGAAATAAGAGCAGGAAATGCAAGGGATAACAACTTTTTAAAAAATGTGTTCTAAATCTATCTATCTATCTATATATATAAAAAGCAATGTATGTTTGTGTGTGTGTCCTTTATGCATTACTACACCTCTCATCACATCGCCGTGAAACTTTGGGAAGTTGTTGAGAATATTCCTGGGGAGGTTTCTGTGGAAAAAAAAATTTCAAATTCGCAGGGGTGGCGCCCCGACAGGGCGCGATTTGTTTTTTTCTTTATACGGTATATAAAAATAAAAGTCGATTTTGGTTTGGCATCTTCATCCGATAGCCATGAGACTTTGGGGAGTTCATTATACCACTTTAGGGAAGGGTTCTGTTAAAAAATAATTTTTAATTTCGCAAGGGCGGCGCCACGGGAGGGTCCGATTTTTCTCTATATACGGTATATAAAAATAATAAAAGTGAATTGCAGTGACACCGTTCATCCGATAGGCATGAAACTTTGGGGAGTTCATTATAAAACTCTAGGGAAGGGTTCTGTAAAAAAATCATTTTTAATTTCGCAAGGGCGGCGCCACGGGAGGGTGCGATTTTTCTCTATATATGGTATATTTTTTAAAAAGTCGATTTCGGTGTGACACCGTTATCCGATAGCCATCAGACTTTGGGGGAGTTGATTAGAACAATTCAGGGAAGGGTTCTGAAAAAAAAAATCCTTTTTTAAATTCACAAGGGCGGCGCCACTGGAGGCTGCAATTTTTCTCTATATACGGTTTATAAAAATAAAAGTCTATTTCGGTTTCACATCGTTCATCCGTGTACCATGAAACTTTGGGGGGATGATTAGATCACTTAATACACAGTATATAAAAAATAAAACTCAGATGAGGTTCATCCGAGTGCCATGAAACTTTAGGAAGTAGAATATTTCTGCGAAAAAGAAAACTGAAGTTTCTTATGGGCGGCGCCATATAGGGTACAACTTTCGTCAATACACGGTTTGGCGCCCAGAGTTTTAGAGCGACTATGTTGGCACTTGGCATCCGTTATTCGAGCGTCCTGCATAGCGAGTAAGCGGTACTACTATATTCAGCGGTAAAACTACAACAGTCTTCTAAAAATAACTTTGTAACGCGAGGAAATCCTTCTGTACAGTTTCGTCACTTTGCCAAATATGAAAAAATAACTTTTTGAATATGAGGAGCCTACTGTAGAGTTTCGTCACTTTGCGAATGATGCAATAAGCATCTACTATTAGACAATCCAGTCAGAAATTGAGATCGAGCATCTAATAATAGACCATTAGTAACGCTAGCATATTGCATCAGTCACACTGAAGTTTAAAACATGTCAAATACTTTTTTACGTGCTAAAGAAAAAAATCCTGTTCATTTGTGTCACTTTAGCGAATGATGAAATCTGCATCATTATTAACAAGATGCTATTTGGTACGATTGTGCCTATTACTTTTAAGGAGCCAGTGGTCGTACGCCGCGCCTATGCGGTACCGGTAGTGTAATCGGGGGTTGGGGGCCCTGAGAGCGACCCTGTACGTCTCTGACACATGGGCGGTCACCGAAGTGTGTTCTAACATATTATTTCAGTGAGTGATTAATGTACACTCAAAGTTTTCATGCGGTAGTGTAGGTAAACCCGTGTCCCGATATTTATGATCCAAGCGCAGTCATTGTTTACATTTAAATAACTCAATTTTAGAAAAGACTGTCACGCGTCTAAGAACATATGATTGGTAACGCGTTGGTGAAATCCTTCTAATAAATTTTGTCAAACTTTCTTCTATCCCTGCGGCAACGCGCGGGGGACGGGTACGCTAGTTATCTATAAATCAAAGCTACAATACTCTTTCATATTAGTATTACTGTGCACATGCATTTGCTAACTCTGCCTATGATAATAGATCTGAACCTACATTTAAAGAACTTTGTCAAAGTAGAAACTTTTCCCATCCTCCTTCCCCAAAACTTGAGAATGCTTAACATTAACCTTAAAATGTCACTACTTATGTGGTTTAATTACTTAGTTTATCTGTTAAAGTACTTAAGGAAATGTATTGTTGTGAAGAAGTCATTATTTGAAGCGAAGGACATAAACCTACACTTTTTATATATGGTGCTGCTGTACTGCAAGATCTGTACATTATTTGAAAAGATATATCAAATATATGTTCTACACATTAGTATATAAATAAAAGTCCTCACTACTGTTGGCTCTGTTTATGATTCGAAATAAACTGAACTAAATAGTAGTTTACTTTTTCACATGGATAAAGTTTTTAGCATTTGTAGAATTCAAAATGTTATGCACAATGGATGCTTATGTTAAACAGAAATATTTAGCAGGAGGTGTGATCAGTTATGAATGTTAAAGTTAAAGCATTGAGGAACTTGAACTAGGATCTCTACATGTAAAGCAGAGATACAAGTTAAATTCATTAATGCAGGATTTCTGCATGGACACACTAATTGCCCATGACCTACCTCAAAAGACTGTCCATGTCCCACCACAGTAGTCTGTTCATATCCTACCACAGTAGACTGTCCATATCCTACCACACTAGATTATGAGTGATTTTTTAGTAGATTCAAACAGCATTACATTAGCAACAGCATTTTAGTTTATACTAGACTACCAGTTATTCTTGAATAACCGTGGGTTTCGGGGTCACCCATAAATGATGGCTTGTTTGTTTGACGATTTTTAACTTTTCTCTTTCCACTGTCACACATCTTCACAAAAACCCAGACCCCACATTCAAAAAGATGTCACACCACAGACATGTTTTTGGGCTGTGCATGGGTCTGACTACACTATCCCTTCATATGCTGAGAAGACAAAAACAGGTGTACTTTACTTCACCTGCCCCGTGTCCCTATAGGCAAATTTATCATTCACATAACATGATGTGTCTCCAACCCGTACTACCCGCATGGTAACTATTACACTATCAACTAAGCTAGCTGGGCACTTCTGATTATGTGCATAGTTAGTGGGTGATATACTATATACTTAGATCTAGAGTCAGTGTAAGGATTTTGCTTTGCGCAAATAGGCCCTATTATTTCAAATTAAATTATACCCTATCCCAAATTAGCCAATTCCATAGCTAAACAAAGATTTTATATAAAATAATTAAGGCCTGAAATAGTTTGGTATAGAAACTCATTATTGGCATAGATTCTAGGTCTAGATTGATCTAGATTTCTCTATTTAGACTAGTAGAATCTACGCCTGCTAGTTTTTCCTTAGCTCTAGATAAATTCCTTGTATTCTCCAATTACATGATCTGTAAAGCTAAAAAACAAAGATTTATATCAAATATTTAAAGAATAAAATAGTTAAAAAAAGAAACGCAATTATTTATTGTGTTTTTATTATTGTTTTTATTTTTAGGTAATTATCTGTAGATCTAGAGAAATTTTTTGTTTACTTAAATTAGAAGAACTGTTGAAAATTGATAATAGTTTTGGAGCCTAATACACTAATATAAATAGCAAATAGGTAGCGTTAAAGCTATAGCCAACAGAAAATTTAGCTTTATAATGCGTTAAACTTTTAAATATGATCTTCCATGGAATAATCCATTCTTTTTGTTAAAAAAAATAAATGAATATTGTGACTTCACTATAAATAAAGTAATTGTTCTGAACTTTTATAATAAAAGTAAAAGTGGTGATTCTACTAAGAAATATATCAATAAATTAATTAACATCTTTAAATAAAATTTTGATTTACAGTTTGTTAAAAAAGAACAATATTGTCTACATAAATATGTATTTTACAGCACGCCAAACAGACAAACAAAAAATAAAACAAACTTGAGTTTTAGTAGTATATAGATTAGGGATACATTTAGTGTTAATCTAGGGCTTAGTATGTAATATGTTGGGGCTATGCTAAAGTTGTAGCTAGTAAAAATAGTAGCGATATACTGTAGGTGCGTATTACTTATATATATATATATATATATACATATATATATGCCTATTTAGCAAAATGTATAAATCATACTTTCTAAACAATTACATTTTGTAGGATAATAATTTCTTCACATTGGCTTCTAAATTTTACTAGAAATCATAAAAGTGTGTATGGCTGACATCTCTTTATTTGACTTTGTCTAGTTGACCCCTCTGTAATTTCCTTTATTGTGACTTTTGTGAAACACTTGTTCTGTGCCTTTGGATATGTCTGACCAAATAAGCAATTCGCGGGACCAAGTAACCGGTCCACCACGAGGCCCAGCTCCACCCCTGCCTGAGAAACCACCATCGGTGGCAGAAAGAACTAGACTTCTGCGTTCTAGCTTTAGGAAAGATGATTTAGAAAAACCTAAAGTTCCAGAGAAACCAGATAATCGCACACTTAACGGTCAAAAGCAGGAAGGTGGATCTGTTAATGGTGAGAGATCCCCATCTCCTCCATCCAATTCATCCTTCCATAAAACTGCAGACTCACCCACCTCAACAGATGGCAAGACCTCTACTATTGGTGGACAGCCTGTATGTATTTACTTGTCTTTCTCTTAATATGCATGTTATTTATACTTTAGACATTAGTATAAAATTAGTCCATTAGACTCTATAGATATTTATTGAACTAATTTTATTTTGATAGGTTGTAAAACTATGTACTTAAAAGATATGTATGAGAGGATATCGATGGTCTCGGTCGCAAACCGACTAACTCCGAAAATGTAAATTTTACAGCGGAGACAAAAAACTGATTATTTCATAGTTGATCGCTCTAATACAGTTTTTTAAAATCGATATGTGCGAAGAACCTCTCTGCCGACTATACAGTAGCGTTTTTAAATGGTTTTGTTGATATTTACAAAATTATAGCAGGTTTAAAAGATAGTCGGTTTTGCTCGGTCTAAAACTCACGCTGCCAAACTGTCTATCTCTGCGCTCGCAGACTTAGTTGTTTCGAACCGAGAATTTTGGTCTCAGCCACGTTCATTCGTTTTGTTCAATGAACGTGATTTAGTTATGTTTCTGTTTTTTTTATGCTAGAATTAACACTTTATAATATTTAGACTATAATTTAGGGCTCGTATTTTAATTATTTGAGTTTATTCTACTTTATGGGATTAGTTTAATTTTAGTAGAGATGTTTTAGAATGGCTTTATCTCTTTCGACTGTTTATTCATTATGGCTGTATTTAGCACTATACGTGTTAATTGTTGAAGGTTATGCTTTTTTTATTATGTTTCTATTCTCACAGTTTATTTTACTTAAACTGGTGGGTGCTGCATTTGCAGAATGATAATAGTAATAATACAAACCTTGCTGTCAGATATTATATGAACGAGACATAACACATTAACTATATTAATAATGACTAAAGGTTTACTTATTTCACAAAATGCAACCAAATAAAAATGTGTTTGTTTATTTATTCTTTAAATAAACATCGCACGAAGAAACATTAAAATGGCAATATGTTTATAAAAATGTGTATTTATGACTTGGTTTTAGGTGCTCATATGACAGCTTTTATCTTTTTTTGTGCCCATGTACAACTGGTCAGGGGCTACAGATGAGATCATAAGGCTGCTACCCTAGTTTAGCAGTTGCCAGCTTTCTGCTAATTCACTTTGAAGTAGATAGTAGCATCAACGTTGTACTGTAGTGCACGAATATCTGTCGTATTAAATTCTTAATAGGTCTGACTAGACTGTTGTAAAAGTTGGTGTCTTGTATGGTAAGATTGGTCAGTTGAGGGAGGCTGGTCTATTTCATTGTAAGACTTGTCTGTTGAGAGATTTCTGTCTTTTGCATGTTACAACTGGTATGTTAAGTGAGATTGGTGTCACGTTTAGTAAGATTGGTCAGTTTAGAAATGCTGGTGTCTTGTATGGTAAGATTGGTCAGTTTAGAAATGCTGGTGTCTTGTATGGTAAGATTGGTCAGTTTAGAAATGCTGGTGTCTTGTATGGTAAGATTGGTCAGTTGAGAGAGGCTGATCTGTTGTATGGTAAGACTGGTATGTTGCGAGAAGCTGGTCTGTTGTATGGTAAGATTGGTATGCTGAGAGAGTCTGGTATGTTGTATGGTAAGATTGGTATGTTGAGAGAGGCTGGTATGTTGAGAGAGGTTGGTCTATTGTATAATAATAATGGTCTGTTGAGAGAGGCTGGTCTGTTGAGAGAGGTTGGTCTATTGTATAATAATAATGGTCTGTTGAGAGAGGCTGGTCTGTTGAGAGAGGCTGGTCTGTTGAGAGAGGTTGGTCTATTGTATAATAATAATGGTCTGTTGAGAGAGAGGCTGGTATCTTGAATAAATAAAACTGATTTTTTATTTTGGTCAGTCAGACTGGAATCTTTTGTTTGACTAATAAAATTACATCATTTTGTTACTTGACAGCTTGAGATTGCTAGCTAAGTTTAAATAGCCTTCTCCCTCTGCTGTATGGTAGCATCTGTCAATACAATGTCATATAATGTGATTAAATAATTTCAATTTTGATCTGAAATCTAAACATGTAATACTCATCACTGTAGTAAGCTAATTGCTAAGCTCATGTTTTAATGCGTTATACTTATACATTGAAGCATGCTTATTATTTATTGAACTGAATAGCCATCTCAATAGTTGGCCATTAATATCAAAATTAATCATACAGGCATTTACTAAAGACAACTAAGCATGTTGTTTAACATGTACGCCAAACATTTTGTGACCTACCATATAAACATTTCTTAACACGTAGCTAAACCCTCAATATAAAGCTATTAGTGAATTAACAATAATTAAATTTATAGCACAAGCTTGTGGAAATATAATTCGAATAATATTGTTTTGATTGATCTCTAGATTTAGATTCTAGAATGAAGATCTAGTTTCAAAGCATTGTGTTAGCCTAATGAAAATGTAAACAAATCAGCTTGGTTCTCGAAAATCTACTGGAAATAGGCTAATTTAAACAAA
This sequence comes from Physella acuta, assembly GCF_028476545.2. Taxonomy (NCBI): domain Eukaryota; kingdom Metazoa; phylum Mollusca; class Gastropoda; family Physidae; genus Physella; species Physella acuta. The sequence continues at coordinate 74,626 of NW_026732899.1, forward strand.
CGAGCCGACCCGCGGCATATCATCCGCCGCTATTTAGTTGATTTATTTTCTACTTTTCATTAATTCATAATTTGTGAATTCGACAGTACCAATGCTGCTTTAAAACACTATCAGTAGGTCGTTAAGGACGATACTACCCCCAACTCCTACCCCCCCCCCCCCCGTGACAGCAGCCTCCTCTTATTTACCTCCCCTCAGTTTAAAATCGTTTCAAACTAAATTATCTGCCCCTAATAGCCGTCACTAAACCCGGCTCTACGATTGCAAACATCTAGCGTGAACCACAGCTCGCCAGACCATGTGGGGGTGGTAGGGATATGCTTAGAGAGGAAGAGGGGGGACTGCAAGGCGCGCTTACAGCTTGGTGTTTTCTAGCGTCTCCAAGAAGAGCATTATATATATAGATATGATATAGTTAAACAAATACTCTATGTTTATTATTTTTTCAAATGATAAAATATAATAGAATAGATGAAATTAATCAAATATTCTTACCAATAATAAGTAATTTGACTGCTGTGGTGTAAAATTGTGTGATTGCAGCGTGCGACTGCGTTTCCGATCAAAGGTGTACTGACAAATATAGCGATGTTCGTTTTGCGCCGAGATTTTTAGCGCTAGAAATAATAGGCGGTTTGTTCAAATTATTATATCTAGATAATCATTCTACAGATTTCTATAATATTTTCAGGAATTATGGGGAATGATACTGGCTTTTGATTTATGTAAAAAACAGAAAATTGAATTTATTTGAGTTAGACGGTTTGCGACCGAGACCATCGATATGTAGCAAACTAATGTCATTGAAATGCATAAAGGATATTTAAAACATTTTTAAAAAACGGATTCACTTAAGTATGAACTTCAAATATGTGCCAATCAGCTTGTTAACTGGGCAAAATTGAACAAAATGAAAATTCACTCCGATAAAACCAGACTTTCTTCCAGACTTTTTTTCTGCTGGGGGGGGGGGGGGGGACGACGACACAATGGTAAAAGTATACATTTTCTTTATAAATTCCATTTCGTTCGGGAGGAGGGGGCGGTTGATTCAGAAACGCCATCGTCTTCCATCCACCCTAATACACATTACTATAAAAATACAAACATTAAACAGGTTAACAGTTACAAATGCTTAGGGTTGATAACAGATCACAACCTCATCTGGCCCGACAATATTCATCTTCTAAAAATGTCCCTATTAAAATAATAAAGCTTCTTTTGAACTAGCTAGCAAGGATACAAATTACGTTGACTGTTAATTAAAGAATAAAAGAGCAGGTTGGTTTTTTATGAATGAAGCATTTATTGAATCATAAGTTGGATTATGGTACTATTGCGTGGAGCGGTAGATTCATAAACAAACAGCGACCTCTATAATTAGGTATGTCAAGCTGCCGTAAAAAAAACGAATTTTTCGCCCGCGTCGCCCAAATATAGTAGCTTTTCTTTTCATAGTTTCGATAATAAAAAGGGCTCGTATAGTAATAAGCTTGGTACCATTAAAAAGTAGATTTTAAGCCCTCTAATTATGTGTAATTTTTATAGTTGTTGATATTAAACAATATATCTCATTTACCAATTGATAACTATTACCGAGATGATTTTTCGACGGCAGTCGAGTAACGGATTTTGACCCATCTCTCATTTAACTCGCGGGCCTTTTTTGACCGTTCAACATATTTCTTTACAAATACCTGTAAAATTTTCAGAATTGAATAAGCCTTTAGTTGGATATTAAACAAATAATAATCATTAAAAAAGTTTTTAAAAACCCACGTTTTCTGATTGAACTAAAAAGTAGAAAATAAATGCTATACATCACAATAATGCAAACGATCACTCTACTATAAGCGACGAAAAACGTGGGGCGCCGAAGTAAAAGTTATATTACTATTGATTAGATAATACTATTGACTTTTATTAGGGAGCTTGTAGAGAGTCAACAGTATTAGAAACTGTAAGAAAATCACGGCGCCCCACGTTTTTCATCGCTTATAGTAGAGTGATCGCTTGCATTATTGTGATGTATAGCATTTATTTTCTACTTTTAAGTTAAATCAGAAAACGTGGGTTTTTTTAAACTTTTTAAATGATTATTATTTTCTACTTTTTAGTCTTTGTCTGTTTGTTTGCATTAAAATCTTGCTATCGATTTTATCTTTTCACTTTTTTTTTTTGGGTAAACGAAGACAACTCGTAAAAAGACAACTCGTAAAAAACACGTTGTGTGAATACGTTACTGACTAGAACACATAGATTTGAACCCGTGTCGAGTGGGATAGCAATCGTGTGCCCAACCACTCGACCATATCGTCTCCCCCATACTGGCCACCAGTTGTTACGGTTGTTTGTACACAAATTACAGTTACTGAGCTATGTCCCTTTTTCCCCACGTTTTTACTACAACGAGCCGACCCGCGGCATATCATACGCCGCTATTTAGTTGATTTTCTACTTTTCAGTAATTCATAATTTGTGAATTCGATAGTACCAATGCTGCCACTGAAAATATTTGCTTTAAAACACTAACCCCCCTCCTTTCCCCTAACCCCGACCCTACACCCCCCCCCCCCCCCCCGTGAAAGCAGCCTCCTCTTAGTTACCTCCTGTAAGTTTAAAGTCGGTTCAAACTAAATTATCTGCCCCTAATAGCCGTCACTAAACCTGGCTGTACGGTTTGTAAACATTAACGTGACCACAGCTCAGCAGACCATGTGGGGGTGGGGTAGGGTGATAGTGATAGAGAGAAAGAGAGGGGACTGTAAGGAGGCGCTTACAGCTTGTTTTCTAATGGCTCGCAGAGGAGAATTATATATATAGATTATATAGCGGTCTAAAATGCTCAATAAAATGTTTCCATGGATCAATTTAGTAATAATAACAATTGAATATTCTAATCTAATGTCATCCAAAACAAAGCTTCCCTGAAAATTTCAGCGCGCTAGCTAACTGGGAAGTGCCAGAAATTTCGATCGCAAGATTTGATTGGAAAGACAGACGAAAGCAAGTTAAAGAAAACGTGGGGAAAAAATGCTTAATGGACAAAATATTTTAAATGTTTAAAAAACTAAGAAATTTGAAAATTACCATGTGATTCTATCATCGTATACATTTTTACGTTCTCTTATATTCGAAGTATAGAGAAAGTCTTGTAATCGTGCACAAAAATCACATTAAATTTGGACAGTTTTCATCGTTTTACTCCTCAGTCCTTCGTCACATCCGGGATGTAGAGGACTTATTTTAATCGGGCAAAAATTATAAATCCAGATATATCAAAATTTTGGCGTTTTATGCGTAATGGAGTCGGAAAAACTGGATTATCCAATTCTGTACGTATGTCTGTGTGAAATCACGATAACTTGAATACCGTTACAGCTAGATTGATGAAATTTCATATATAAGTATTATATCAAAATCGTAGTTCCGTATCAACTTTTGAGCGATATCTTTGTATATATATACAGGGGGCGCCAAATTGAGAGTTGGCCACGCGCGTTGCGAAGTTTGGCTAGACCTCTGGAATGTGGTTTTGTTATTGAATGTTGTTTTCTAACGAAGGCAGCGCGAGCCGAGAACGCGGTAAAAAAATAAGGTCTGGATATTTAAAGAAAAACCTGGCTATAACAAGCGATGCCGCGATTAGTCAGTGCCGTATGGGGCAGCGATTACACCTTACCATCTCTAGATAGCTTCGTGAGTTTGCTGTTCAGTTTCTAGTGGAGCTTTTTTATTTTTTCAACTTGTGGCATTCTCCCAAAATTTTACTGTGAAACATGGTGATAGATTTTAAAATTTCATTTACATTTTGTTTGATCTCGATCTGGAATGCCTCAATTTAGCTCGATATGGACTAGACACGCGTAATCATTTTTCATTTTTTTTTTCAAGTCCTGATTCACGATGGTTTGTATTTATTAAATTGAAAACATGCCACAATTGTTACATTATTTTGCGCATACCCGAGTAGGTGTGGTGGAAGTGGAGTAATTTTTGCATCTGTTTTGTGGACTAATAAAGAGATTATCAACCAGTATAAAATCACTTCGCCAGGGATTTTTTACCGCACTGAACTGAACCATTTTCATATTTCAAAACTGATTTTAGTTCTATCGTCATTAAATATAATTTGTGTGTGTATATTTATATGAATATATATGTATATATATATGTATATATATATATGTATATATATATGTATATATATATGTATATATATATATATATATATATGTATATATATATATATATGTATATATATATATATATATATGTATATATATATATATATATGTATATATATATATATATATATATATATATGTATATTTATATGTGTATAGATTTATATGTGTATAGATTTATATGTGTATAGATTTATATGTGTATAGATTTATATGTGTATAGATTTATATGTATATATATTTATATGTATATATATTTATATGTATATATATTTATATGTATATATATTTATATGTATATATATTTATATATATATTTATATGTATATTTATATGTACATGTATATTTATATGTACATGTATATTTATATTTATATGTACATGTATATTTATATGTACATGTATATTTATATGTACATGTATATTTATATGTACATGTATATATGTACTACCCCCACCCTCCTCTCCCCCAACTCCTACCCCCCCCCCCCCCCCCCCGTGACAGCAGCTTCCTCTTAGTTACCTCCCCTAAGTTTAAAATCGTTTCAAACTAAATTATCTGCCCCTAATAGCCGTCACTAAACCCGGCTCTACGATTGTAAACATCTTAGGTAACTAAGAGGAGGCTGCTTTCACGGGGGTGGGGGGTGTAGGGTTGGGGTAAGTAGGGTGGGGGGGGGGGGGGTATCGTCCTTAACGGCCTAGTGATAGTGTTTTAAAGCAAATCTTTTCAGTGGCAGCGTTGATACTGTCGAATTCTGAATGACTGAAAAGTAGAAAATAAAACGTAAATATCGGCGTATGATACGCCGCCGGTCGGCTCGTGGTTATCTATTTAGCCTACGTAGTTGTATTTAATAAGCAAGTGTATTTTGGTGTAGCCCTACCATATCGCAAAAATTGTTGAACCAGCTATGTATAAATACATATTAATAACATAACATAAAGATTCATCGACTGAGGCATTCTAAATAAATGTTCTTACTTTTAAATCTACTACTAGTTCTACTACTCTCAAACATGGCACTTTTTAGGGTGTTAAAGTTAAAAGCCAATTTTTTAAAACGTCATAAACTTTTTACTACTTGAGATATATGAACAAATTTAGTGCCCACTATCTTAGAATCATGGGTTCTTGACATAGCAACTTTCAAAAAAGCTCTTGTTCCGTTTTAAAAAATCAGTTTGACACCCCTACTTAAAACCAACGTAAGAAACTTAGGTTACGCGAATAGGCCCTATTATTTCAATTGAAATTATATTCTAATTTAGCCAATTCCATAGCTAAACAAAGATTTATATAAATATAATATAAAATAATTAAGGCCTGAAATAGTTTTGTATTTTGAAAATTAAGATAAATAAACCGGGAGTGATCTCCCCTAAACTTTCTCGAATATTTTTATATAAAATAACAGGGGATGGGAACTCGGGCTATAGACATGATTTTTTAATCCATTTTAAATACTTAAAGTTTTAAAAATAGAATAAAATCTCGTAGACAAATTAATTGCACACCAAGTGAACGCGAAATAAAAAAGCGCATAATAGTGCGCAATATTATTAGTACTTTTAAAATTTACATTAGTTTTTTGAGAAATCGGAAGTAGCGTAAATTACTACTTCCGGTCAACGGAAATTACTCAAAATTTAACAGAAGGTAGAGAATTAGATCTTTTACTTACATGTGAAATTTCATTTATCTATCTGAAATAGTACTCAAGTTATAGGCTTTTGAAAAATTCAAAGTAGAAAAAGTACCACTTCCGGTTATCGGAAATCGCTCAAAAGTTGATACGGATCTACGATTTTGATAAAATACTTATATATGAAATTTCATCATCCTAGCAGTAACGGTACTCAAGTTATCGTGTTTACACACGGACACACAGACACACACACACAGACATACGGACAAGATTGCAAAATTATGTTTTTCCGTATCAGTGAGGTGTAAAACGTCGAGATTTGTAAAAATCTCGATTTTTTTTTTGCACGATTACAATACTTTCTCTATACAACGTATATACGAGAAAGTAAAAACTGAATAAATTATACGGAAACAGCCCACTCACGCATTCCACATATTCCTATTTAAATCGAGTATTATATTACTTAGGTCGAACAGACTATCGAATACGCGCTAGGTCTGGCGGTGCAAGATTAAGAATAAATGTAGGTCAAGATTTAAAATCTCAGCGGATTTCCTAATTTTTCAGAACGCAATTTCCAAATTATCCGCGGATACTCAGTTGAATATTTATCAAAAACACGGGAGAAGGCTATCTAAAATAATACCGCTCTTCAAATGTAACCCCCCAAGCCTGGTTTCTTTACCGTCAATCTCGTATGCTCGGTAGTCTAACCATAGCCTAATTTATCTACCAAAATGTACCGTTTCTCTCTGCTTCTCATTTGTTTATTTTATTTCGCAATCTCTGAGATACTATTAAAATCCTTACAAAAGATGACTACGATCACTAGACTAACCCGACCCTCTTTGTTGCAACGGTGGCTCTTGTGACCTCACTCTGACCCCAAGTACGTGTTTGGTACTGCTTGTTTAGAGAAAAATAAAAATGACGTCAGTCTATTTTAGATTAGCTATGTTCCTGCTATGACGTGTGCTACAGGCATTGGCCTACAAATTTAAGAACGAATGTGAACTCAACGTGACTCAGACCCGCCTGCGTTTTTGTTTTTTGACTAAAAAATACCATACCGACTGTTTTTGATAACTGGTCTCCCATAAATGACATCACAAGGGTGGGGGGAGGGGTCCGTAATTTTGAGACGTGTGATGGTGGAGAAGAGAAGGGGGTTCAGATAGTGTGACGTCATACTATTGCAATTTAAAAAGGTATGCTAGAAACTGAATTTTAACGGTTATTTCACGATTTAGATAAATGTTTGAATAAATTCTAATAGAAATTGATTGAACTACCCTATGTTGGTCGAGCTCGGGCAATATTTGAAAAAAAAAAATCGATGCTTTAAAAAAATTAATTTGGGGGTGAGGGGGGAGGCTTTGTTGGCTGAGTCTTGAGGTAATTTTAGGTTATAGTCTGACTTTTGTGTAAAAATCGTCCAAAAGTGTGATGTCTACAGCCATTCAGCCAAACACTAAATAACAATGGAGCTTGGTTTAAATGTTGTTATAGTTATTTAAATACTAAAGAAATGGCCTGTTGAGAGAGTAATGCAATGGGCACTAGGTTGATAGTTGTGTCTGTTTCTCAAAACCAAAATCTCATATTTAACCGGAAACAAAAAATTTCTTAAAAACATATTTTATTCAGAGTCTGCATTTAAACCGGTTCTGGAAATTTAACTCGAAATAAAACACTTAATAAACCTAAACCCTGATACTAAAGCGTACTATATATAGATATACTAGCTGCATACTCGTGCTCCACCATGGTGAATATTTTTTAAAGTGTAGCAAATATGGAATAGAACAAAAATAAACACAAACATAAAAGAAAACACAAAATCAAAAACAATACAAATACAATGCAAACGCAAAAAAAAAGCACATGCAAATGCAAACCTAAATGCAAACAATAATTCATAACATAAACACAAACTTAAATGCAAACATAAACGCATAGCGCTCACATGATAGCCCAGGGCTCCAAATCGGCCCCTGCCTGGGCACGGCGGACGTGCCTGATTCAATTTAGTGAATGACTATAAAAAAAAACAGCTTTTCCGCAAACCAAAAGATAGAAGTAAGCATAGAGGGCATTTAGGAGGGCTTCTAAACTGTTATTGATTAAAAATAATAATTAGTAAACAATATGTTAAGTGTATAAAATAAATAAAAGGCAGTATTTAAAATATCAGTGTCTAACTACCATATTGCACTTTACCTATCCAGGCAATTATATTATTCCAACAATTTTCATTCACATTGTTACTTTCTCGTATATACGAAGTATAGAGAAAGTATTCTAATCGTGCAAAAAAAACCCACGAGATTTTTACAAATCTCGACGTTTTACACCTCACTGATACGGAAAAACATAATTTTGCAATCTTTTCCGTATGTCTGTGTGTGTGTCTGTGTGTAAACACGATTACTTGAGTACCGTTACAGCTAGGTTGATGAAATTTCATATATAAGTATTTTATCAAAATCGTAGATCCGTATCAACTTTTGAGCGATTTCCGATAACCGGAAGTGGTACTTTTTCTACTTTGAATTTTTCAAAAGCCTATAACTTGAGTACTATTTCAGATAGATAAATGAAATTTCACATGTAAGTAAAAGATCTAATTCTCTACCATCTATCAAATTTTGATTAATTTCCGTTGACCGGAAGTACTAATTTACGCTATTTCCGATTTCTCAAAAAACGCACGTAAATTTATAAAATACTAATAATATCCCGCACTATTATGCACATTTTATTTGGCGTTCACTTAGTGTGCAATTCTTTTTTTTTACGAGATTCCATTCTATTATAATAAGTTTTAGTAATTAAAAATGGATTACAAATATTGTCTATGTCCTGAGTTGCCATCCCTCGTAGTTTTATATTAGATTATCCGAGAAAGTTTAGGGGAGATCACTCCGGTTTATTTTGTATTAGTGTTAGTTGAATTTTATTTTAAATTACCTCCCCTGGCATATTTATTAAATATTTTAAATAATTACTTTTTTCTACCCTACTGTTATTAAAATGTATCTATTGTTTCTAAGAATCTGAGCGAAAATATTATTTGACATTTATCCGTTTAATATGTGTAGGCAATGTGCGTGTAGGGCCTACTTAATATATTCTTCACCTTATGCGAAATAGAAAAAACTGTGCCATTTATACAAAAAATTTTAGTTGTTATATGAACAAACCCCACTACATGGTTTAAAATAAGACAATGTGATGCAAGTAAAATGCATGTGTTGATGTTTACTTTTATGGTTCTAGAATTTATAGCCATGAAAGAAACTGAATGACTGACACACTACCACCAGCCTTATATTATAGATATTACTTTCCCAGTATTTGTTAGCTTCTAAAGTTAGACAACTAAATTAGGCATTTGATTCTTAATTCTATTTTTTATTCAACAATCAATGAAGCCATTCTATTTTGTGTATAGACGCTAAATATAGACATTACCACAATTCTTTTTCTAGTAACCTTGATGTACACTTAGTTACATCACATTCATTCTAATTATAGTTGTAGTCATACCACCTAAACCTTTCCCCTAAACTCAAACTTGACAAAAGTCACATTCAGAGTTTCTTTCAGGCATCTTTTTGGTGGGGGGGGGGGGGGGGCAGGCAGACAAACAATATGTCGGTAATCTATTTATCTATTTGTCTGGAGCCAATAGGTCATGAGCCAATATGTCGGGAGCCCATTTGCCGATAGCCTATATGCCCTTTTGACATGAGCATATATGCCCTTTTGACAGAAGCCTATATGCCCTTTTGACAGTAGTCTATATGCCCTTTTGACTTGGTCGTTTTGTCAGGGGCTGATTAGTCAGGGTAGTTTTGATTTGGCGTCCTACACACTGGGTCAGTGATACTACTTGATTCAAAAGTTGCAAATGTCTCGGCCTTTGGTGGGCATTTCATATACACTATTGCACCTTCACTCATTTTAAACTAGGCCTATTAAAGTAAAACAGCCAAAGGAGACTTGGGGTTGCACATCAGAAAAACAAAAGAGCAGGATGGTTTGGTGTACTGCTAGAATAACAACAAGACCTGCAAATTATTTATAATCTACCCACTCGTATTTTTATTCAGCTTCCGTTTCTAAATGTTAGCTACCTCTAATTGCATTTCCTGCTTCTTTCTGTTTAAAAAAAAGTGACAAACAACCCTTCTTTGTAGTAACAGTTGCTAATTTTTAAATTGCGATGTGTACTCACCGTTATCCCTGTTTGATGCTGCTTAACGTCCTTGCTAGCTCAGGCTATAAGGCGTGTTACAGGCAGGCTGGTTTCTAAACAGAAGTGAACTCACAATAACCCCTTGACCGTATCTTGTTCCCTAATTCTTTAATTTGCTGTTCTGGTGGATCACATATAGTGTTTACCATATGAATTAAGATTAGGCCTTTAAAAGTCGTTGCTGTTGAATATTTACATTTTTAAAATATAGATAGAAACTGAAAACAAGTGCAAAAAAAAACATTTTTTCTTTTGTGGAGATTTGTAATTTAAAAAAAAAAGTTTAATTCGGGGGTAATTGCAAATCTACTCAAATCTTTTGGAATATAAGCAGCTTGTACCTGTCTAAGGAAAGAATAGAATGGATGCTGAAGCCATGGAAAAAAAGGTTTGAGTTAAAAAATAGTTTTCTTTCTTCGTTTTCCAACTTTTCTTTGTACACTAAATAGTTCTAAAATAAATGTTGTAAGAGCAATTTTGAGTAAATGAATGTCAGGTTTGTTGCAACCTACCACAGACATCACACTAGGGCTCCTGCAACCTACCACAGACATCACACTAGGGCTCCTGCAACCTACCACAGACATCACACTAGGGCTCCTGCAACCTACCACAGACATCACACTAGGGCTCCTGCAACCTACCACAGACATCACACTAGGGCTCCTGCAACCTACCACAGACATCACAGTAGGGCTCCTGCAACCTACCACAGACATCACACTAGGGCTCCTGCCAGAGTCTGACATTTTCCAGAAGGCCATTTCCCAAATTGACACTTGCCAGAATGGGACAAATACCACTTATGTCACCAAGCTATTAATAAAAATAACAGCTGAAAATACTAAAAACATCAAATATGTCCAATATTATTCACACAAAAACCAGTTAGGTTTTTTAAACCAAAAATATTCAAATATCTGAATTTTATTAAAATGAATAATGCAGATTAAAAAGAAATAATTTTATATATGCAACATAAGCAATCATGCAGGAATTAATTTTCTAAAGCCTTTTTTACAGTTGATTGCAATTTTTTTTCCTTTGCCTGTCACTGCTCTTGGCTCGTTCTGTTTTTATTAGTCATTAACCTACTTGTATGATAACTTAAACAATAAAAAAGAAGTATTAGTCATTAACCTACTTGTATGATAACTTAAACAGTAAAAAAGAAGTATTAGTCATTAACCTACTTGTATGATAACTTAAACAATAGGAAAGAAGTATTAGTCATTAACCTACTTGTATGATAACTTAAACAATAGAAAAGAAGTATTAGTCATTAACCTACTTGTATGATAACTTAAACAATAAAAAAGAAGTATTAGTCATTAACCTACTTGTATGATAACTTAAACAATAAAAAAGAAGTATTAGTCATTAACCTACTTGTATGATAACTTAAACAATAGAAAAGAAGTAGCCATTCTAAATGTTACGAGTTGTTACATAATGTACTTAACCGATTTTCTTCTTTCAAAAGTTTGGTATTCTATTGGTTTTATTTTTAAAAGTAAATTCAATTGTTGTTTTGTTTTTTTGTCAATACTTTAATGGAAAAGGCTAAATTAAAGGCGTATATTATGAAAAGGAAATATTCAAGGCATGCATCATTCTCATTATATTATTACTTTAATTCCACTTTCTTGGGTGCTTAGCTCTATTCAATATATAAGTTGTTTTTTAACCATTTCTAGTTGTGTTGGTAAAGAGAGACATGATTCAAATATGACTCAAGAACAAAACAGGATGAAAACATTTTCATGTAGGCCTGAGTGTGTGCATGTGTATGAGTGAGTGTAGGTCTGTTTCAAACAATCCTATGGTGAAAAACCTTGCTCTCTTGGCATCTTACCTTTAATACCCTTACTACTCACCTCTGACCCTGGATTTTTCTAGTTGTATTTATAGCAGCTGGTATTTTTGTGGCTGCTGTGTTGACTTAGGATGCTATAGGGCTGGTAAGTAGGTCACCAACCAGTTCTATGGCTCATGAAGTTTTTATTGAGCCGTAGAACTGGTTGGTGACCTACTTACCAGCCCTATAAACATGCCAAAAAATGACTTCAATTTAAATATCTGAATTTGCAATTGAATAGACTTCAAGTTGGTACTGGAGTGATTTGTTTCTATACTAGGCACTCTTTTGTTGAAGGGATGGGTCTTTGCACTGTTAACATGTTTTGATTGGGCTAGTTCAATAGCAATGGATAAATGACTAATAGAAAGCTTATTGCCAAGCTGCATTTTTTGTTGCATACCATGTTCAGCTGGACATCAGTGCATGTAAACTCTTTCATGTCATACAAAGAAATGTTCCCTGAGTTGTTCCCATTGGTGAGATGAGTGAGTTGTTCCCATTGGTGAGATGAGTGAGTTGTTCCCATTGGTGAGATGAGTGAGTTGTTCCCATTGGTGAGATGAGTGAGTTGTTCCCATTGGTGAGATGAGTGAGTTGTTCCCATTGGTGAGATGAGTGAGTTGTTCCCATTGGTGAGATGAGTGAGTTGTTCCCATTGGTGAGATGAGTGAGTTGTTCCCATTGGTGAGATGAGTGAGTTGTTCCCATTGGTGAGATGAGTGAGTTGTTCCCATTGGTGAGATGAGTGAGTTGTTCCCATTGGTGAGATGAGTGAGTTGTTCCCATTGGTGAGATAAGTGAGTTGTTCCCATTGGTGAGATGAGTGAATTGTTCCCATTGGTGAGATGAGTGAGTTGTTCCCATTGGTGAGATGAGTGAGTTGTGTATTAGACTAGAAAGTGTTCCATGTCTGCTATCATCTATTCACAATGGCTCCTTCTCATTTCAGCAGATAGAAACCACAGAGGCAGTGAGTATAGTTGTCAATGCTTTTTCTTGTTTGTTTTTTATTGATGTTTATAGCTAAATGTGTACTAGACTATCTCAAAGACAATTTGAAAAAAAAAAAGCATTTCAAAGAGAGTTATTGGTAAGGTCTATATGATATAACTGTGTGTACGTGATTTGTGTGTAACTTAAAAGATTTGAACCTTTGTCATATTTAATTTTCAATGAAAACTAAACTGCCCCCATATCTAAAGCATGAAATGCAATGCACTGGAGGAAGCATGAATCAAATGTCAGGAAGTAACTTGAGCAGCTGGCAAGTGGAGTATCCTATTGTGGTCTGCCTAGCTTAAGGGCATGGCTCTCACCAGTTTAGCCCCATCAATGTAGACATACATCAGTCAAACAATTTGTCAGCATGGGTTAACAGAGACACACTAATCCATCAGTCAAACAATTTGTCAGCATGGATTAACAGAGACACACTAATCCATCAGTCAAACAATTTGTCAGCATGGATTAACAGAGGCACACTAATCCATCAGTCAAACAATTTGTCAGCATGGATTAACAGAGACACACTAATCCATCAGTCAAACAATTTGTCAGCATGGATTAACAGAGACACACTAATCCATCAGTCAAACAATTTGTCAGCATGGATTAACAGAGACACACTAATCCATCAGCCAAACAATTTATTTGTCAGCATGGTCAAATAGTAATAATGATGCTCTATTGGTTTCTTTTGAAATGTATTGATGTGAACTAAGGCATGTCTGATGTTTGACCATTTGCTTCTCTGTTGGATGTTGTTCACCTCTATATCAGACAATCTTTTTTGACCATTTGGCAGAGTAGAACCTAGAAATTAGCTTCTAACTTTCTCCAATCAATAATTTTTGTTTTAAAGACCAAAATACCCAACCTTTCATTTGATTAAGTTTGACATTTTTAGTACGATGAGGTCAACATGATCATGTAGTGAGTTCAGATGGCCAAGTACGATGAGGTCAACATGATCATGTAGTGAGTTCAGATGGCCAAGTACGATGAGGTCAACATGATCATGTAGTGAGTTCAGGTGGCCAAGTACGATGAGGTCAACATGATCATGTAATGCAGGGGTCTCCAAACTACGGCCCGCGGGCCGGATGCGGCCCGCGAAGTCCTCTCATCCGGCCCGCGGAGATCATTTTGTCCAAGGAAAAATCGTTTGTTGGTGATAGCTGAAGAACTTTGGCCAGAAAAACCAAAGACATGCCTGGAAGAAACTGGCCCCCGAACTGAAATTTGATAGTTAATGCGGCCCTCGGATTGAAAAGTTTGGAGACCCCTGATGTAATGAGTTCAGATGGCCAAGTACGATGAGGTCAACATGATCATGTAGTGAGTTCAGATGGCCAAGTACGATGAGGTCAACATGATCATGTAGTGAGTTCAGATGGCCAAGTACGATGAGGTCAACATGATCATGTAGTGAGTTCAGATGGCCAAGTACAATGAGGTCAACATGATCATGTAGTGAGTTCAGATGGCCAAGTACGATGAGGTCAACATGATCATGTAGTGAGTTCAGATGGCCAAGTACGATGAGGTCAACATGATCATGTAGTGAGTTCAGATGGCCAAGTACGATGAGGTCAACATGATCATGTAGTGAGTTCAGGTGGCCAAGTACGATGAGGTCAACATGATCATGTAGTGAGTTCAGATGGCCAAGTACAATGAGGTCAACATGATCATGTAGTGAGTTCAGGTGGCCAAGTACGATGAGGTCAACATGATCATGTAGTGAGTTCAGATGGCCAAGTACGATGAGGTCAACATGATCATGTAGTGAGTTCAGGTGGCCAAGTACGATGAGGTCAACATGATCATGTAGTGAGTTCAGGTGGCCAAGTACGATGAGGTCAACATGATCATGTAATGAGTTCAGATGGCCAAGTACGATGAGGTCAACATGATCATGTAGTGAGTTCAGATGGCCAAGTACGATGAGGTCAACATGATCATGTAGTGAGTTCAGATGGCCAAGTACGATGAGGTCAACATGATCATGTAGTGAGTTCAGGTGGCCAAGTACGATGAGGTCAACATGATCATGTAGTGAGTTCAGATGGCCAAGTACAATGAGGTCAACATGATCATGTAGTGAGTTCAGGTGGCCAAGTACGATGAGGTCAACATGATCATGTAGTGAGTTCAGATGGCCAAGTACGATGAGGTCAACATGATCATGTAGTGAGTTCAGATGGTCAAGTACGATGAGGTCAACATGATCATGTAGTGAGTTCAGATGGCCAAGTACGATGAGGTCAACATGATCATGTAGTGAGTTCAGATGGCCAAGTACGATGAGGTCAACATGATCATGTAGTGAGTTCAGATGGCCAAGTACGATGAGGTCAACATGATCATGTAGTGAGTTCAGATGGCCAAGTACGATGAGGTCAACATGATCATGTAGTGAGTTCAGATGGCCAAGTACGATGAGGTCAACATGATCATGTAGTGAGTTCAGATGGCCAAGTACGATGAGGTCAACATGATCATGTAGTGAGTTCAGGTGGCCAAGTACAATGAGGTCAACATGATCATGTAGTGAGTTCAGATGGCCATTATGAAATAGAGATGACCTGTTCTACTGCACTCATAGTGTATGTGAGCTGACACATTTTTCTCTTGATTGTGTCAAGTGTGAGCTGCTCTTGATAGATTTCTGTTCAGTGTTGTTTTTTTTTGTTTTTTTTTTGTTGTTGTTTTTTTTTTTGCTAAGCCATTTTGTGATATTAGAGAAGCAAGCATTGCAGATTATTTATGCATTAAAACTGAGTAATGAACTTTCACTTCAAATAACTGAATGCAATTGCAATTATATCACCTAATTAAACAAGGATAAGTTTTAGTACCACGTTTTAAACATGTTATGCTTTAGCAGTCATTTAACTTCATAAAAACAACTTTAATTGATCCCATAGTGCCTCAAGCAAGCTATTTTACTACCCTAACTCTACTTGTAAAGTTTAAGTATCTTAACAGTATACAACAATTGCTAAGTCCATGCTTAGCACAAATGTTCTGACACACTCAAAAAATGACAGCATACTCCTAAACATGTGTGCTGGGAGGGGAAGGGTTACATATAATTGAATTTACAAGAAATGTGATGTTATTTTTTATAGCAAAAAATCTCCTTAGTTGCAGAAGACGTTACCTAACTTTAATAATCACAGGCTGTGCAAATTTCAATATGTTCTTGTTCAGATTATTCTTCTATTTTTGAAGATATTAGCAGGTATATTTCTGGCCATATTTAGGTTCCACTAGACTACCCGTTATTCTTTAATAACCATGTGTTTCGGGGGTCATCCATAAATAATGTCACGTTTGTTGAACGCTTTTTATCTTTCCTCTCCCCTTCCCACTGTCAATCATTAATGACATAGATCTAGATCTAGAATCTACGGCTGGCTTAAGACTTAAGTCTAGTTTTTCTGAAGCTCTTTATCTAGTTAAATCCCTTGTATTCCCAAATTAGATGATCCTGGAAGCTAAAAAGCAAGGATTTATATCAAACATTTAAGGACTAAAATAGTTTACTAAAGAAACTCAATAATTTATTCTGGTATACAGAGTAAAATAGTTTACTAAAGAAACTCAATAATTTATTACTCTCTGGTATACACACTAAAATAGTTTACTAAAGAAACTCAATAATTTATTCTGGTATACAGAGTAAAATAGTTTACTAAAGAAACTCAATAATTTATTACTCTCTGGTATACACACTAAAATAGTTTACTAAAGAAACTCAATAATTTATTCTGGTATACAGAGTAAAATAGTTTACTAAAGAAACTCAATAATTTATTACTCTCTGGTATACACACTAAAATAGTTTACTAAAGAAACTCAATAATTTATTCTGGTATACAGAGTAAAATAGTTTACTAAAGAAACTCAATAATTTATTACTCTCTGGTATACACACTAAAATAGTTTACTAAAGAAACTCAATAATTTATTCTGGTATACAGAGTAAAATAGTTTACTAAAGAAACTCAATAATTTATTACTCTCTGGTATACACACTAAAATAGTTTACTAAAGAAACTCAATAATTTATTCTGGTATACAGAGTAAAATAGTTTACTAAAGAAACTCAATAATTTATTACTCTCTGGTATACACACTAAAATAGTTTACTAAAGAAACTCAATAATTTATTCTGGTATACAGAGTAAAATAGTTTACTAAAGAAACTCAATAATTTATTACTCTCTGGTATACACACTAAAATAGTTTACTAAAGAAACTCAATAATTTATTCTGGTATACAGAGTAAAGAGAAAGCTTTGTAATCAGAGACAAAAATCACATTTTGACAGTTTTTACCATTTGACACCTCAGTACTTCATCACATACAGAGTATAGGGGACTTATTTTAATCGGGGGGGGGGGGGGGGAATTATAAATCCAAATGTATCAAAATTTCAGCAATTTATGCGTATTTGAGTCGGAAAAACTGGGTTTTACAATTCTGTCTGTGTGTATGTATGTCTGTAAACACTATAACTTGAGTACTGTTACAGCTAAGTAGATGAAATTTCCTATATAAGTATTATATCAAATTTGCAGTTCTGTGTCAACTTTTCAGTAATTTCTGTTAACCAGAAGTGGGACTTATTCTACTTTTAGTTTTTCAAAAGCCTATAACTTGAGTACTGTTTCAGATAAACAAAATTTTACATATAAATAAAAGATCTAATTTTCTGTCGTCTCCCATAGTGTTATATAAGAATATTCAAGAAAGTTATGGGGAGATCACTCCCGGCTTATTGTGATTTTTTTAAATTGTTTTTATTTTTATCTAATTAATTTTGGCTTGACCTAGATTTTAGATCTAGTTCTACTTAATTAATTGTTTTTATTTTTATCTAATTAATTTTGGCTTGACCTAGATTTTAGATCTAGTTCTACTTTGACTTTCCCTTCCTCCGACAGCTTATCTGTAGATCTAGAGAAATTTATTGTATAGGCCTACTCAAATTATATGAACTGTTGAAAATTGATAATAGTGTTGGAACCTAATAAAAATAGCAAAAGGACGTATGGTTAAAGCTATAGCCAACAGAAAATTTGGCTTTATAATGTGTTAAACTTTTGAATGGGCAACCCTGTCTTCCAATGAAGCCGCCATGTTTGTTGTAAAAAGTAAATGAATCAAATAAACTAAAATGTTCTGAACTTTTGTAATTAAAGTCGTGTTTCTACCAATGAATATATCAATAAATTAATTAACGTCTTAAAATGAATTTGTTATTGACATTTTGGTAAAAAAGAACATTATTCTCTACATAAATACATACTTTACAGTTCTACACATAGTGCAGATGCTCGCATGGAACCAAACAGACAAACAAAAACAACAAATAAATATACAAACTTGTAACCAAACTTGAGTTTTAGTAGTATATAGATAGATGACATTCAGGGGCAAGCTTCACTTCTGTGCTAAAGCATACATACTAGAACATTTTAAGCCCATTTAAAATCCATTAAATCTTGCTTCATCAATTTCACTACTCTATCTTTATTGATTTTGTTAACAATTTTATGATTTTCCTATAGATCTAAATGTTAATTTACAGATGAATGCAGCAAAAAGAGATGCTTTTTTCCGAGCTGGTGGTGATGGGCCAACAACAAAATTTGACCCTACAGCAAGATATGGTGGTCTGTCTAGAAAGGAGGATCCTAATATAGAAACAGAAAAAGAGAGAGAGAGAAAGTATGGTGCAGAGACACGCAAAGAATTGGAAGGATATGTTGGGTTTGCCAATTTACCTAACCAAGTGTACAGAAAATCTGTCAAACGTGGATTTGAGTTTACCCTGATGGTTGTTGGTAAGTTATTCACACACACACTTAAAGAAACTACTTCATTAGGGATATAGTTTGCCTTGATGTCACAGGCAGACATTTAAAGAATTGGTGATTTAAAACTGCCAGAGAGCTTTTAAATGTCATTATAATTCAGGATTCTAACATTGTAGATGCCATATCTTTCAAAATTTTAAAATTCCATGTTTCAAAGATTATCTATATACTAGCTGTTGGTACCCTTTACACATGAGTTATAGGCCTAAGTTTTTAAAATGTTATACAATAGTTATTGGTCAAAACGCAATGTTCTTTACTACATGTTGAATGCATTTAGTGACAAACCAAAGAAATAACTAAATAGCTAAAATTCGACACATTTAATATAACATATACTATCAATACCTATTAGAAAAAAAAACCAAACCACTTTCCCATATTTTTCCTCACTTTTACCATATTTTTTCCCACTTTCCATTATTTTTCCTTAACCTACAAAATTTATTTCCATTTTTCCACTTTTGAAAACATTGCATGCATAAATTAGTAGTCTATATAACAACTAGATACTTGCAGCTTTCTTCTTTCCCCATTACTGGCCCTGTTATATATGGACTCTGGAGACTGGTGTGTAGTCTAGGGAATGTTCCAATTCTGCTTTAGTCAAACCTGCTCTAATATTTTTCAACAGGTGAATCTGGTTTAGGAAAATCAACTTTAATCAACTCATTGTTTCTAACTGACCTGTACAGTGCTGAGTACCCAGGACCCTCACACAGAATACAGAAAACTGTTAAGGTAGGCATTAACCCATTTTATTACAAAGTTTAAAATTTTCCTCAGGGAAAACCAGATGCCAAGAAACATAAACAAGATATTTTAATGTACACAAAGCAGGGAGTTGATAATTACCTGTGTCAGACAGCTATTTTACACATGTCTTGTATGTGGGTGTGAGGCTACACACATGTCTTGTATGTGGGTGTAAGACTACATACACACATGTCTTGTATGTGGGTGTGAGACTACATACACACATGTCTTGTATGTGGGTGTAAGACTACACACATGTTTTGTATGTGGGTGTGAGACTACATACACACATGTCTTGTATGTGGGTGTAAGACTACACACATGTTTTGTATGTGGGTGTGAGACTACATACATGTCTTGTATGTGGGTGTGAGACTACATACACACATGTCTTGTATGTGGGTGTAAGACTACACACATGTTTTGTATGTGGGTGTAAGACTACATACATGTCTTGTATGTGGGTGTGAGACTACACACATGTCTTGTATGTGGGTGTAAGACTACATACATGTCTTGTATGTGGGTGTAAGACTACATACATGTCTTGTATGTGGGTGTAAGACTACACACATGTCTTGTATGTGGGTGTGAGACTACACACATGTCTTGTATGTGGGTGTAAGACTACATACATGTCTTGTATGTGGGTGTAAGACTACATACATGTCTTGTATGTGGGTGTGAGACTACACATGTCTTGTATGTGGGTGTAAGACTACACATGTCTTGTATGTGGGTGTGAGACTACACACATGTCTTGTATGTGGGTGTAAGACTACACACATGTCTTGTATGTGGGTGTGAGACTACATACACACATGTCTTGTATGTGGGTGTAAGACTACATACATGTCTTGTATGTGGGTGTAAGACTACATACATGTCTTGTATGTGGGTGTAAGACTACATACACACATGTCTTGTATGTGGGTGTAAGACTACATACATGTCTTGTATGTGGGTGTAAGACTACATACATGTCTTGTATGTGGGTGTGAGGCTACACATGTCTTGTATGTGGGTGTAAGACTACACATGTCTTGTATGTGGGTGTAAGACTACACACATGTCTTGTATGTGGGTGTAAGACAACACACATGTCTTGTATGTGGGTGTAAGACTACACACATGTCTTGTATGTGGGTGTAAGACAACACACATGTCTTGTATGTGGGTGTGAGACTACATACACACATGTCTTGTATGTGGGTGTAAGACTACATACACACATGTCTTGTATGTGGGTGTGAGACTACATACACACATGTCTTGTATGTGGGTGTGAGACTACATACACACACGTCTTGTATGTGTGTGTAAGACTACACACATGTCTTGAATGTGGGTGTAAGACTACACACATGTCTTGTATGTGGGTGTAAGACTACATACACACACGTCTTGTATGTGTGTGTAAGACTACACACATGTCTTGAATGTGGGTGTAAGACTACACACATGTCTTGTATGTGGGTGTAAGACTTCACACATGTCTTGTATGTGGGTGTAAGACTACATACACACGTCTTGTATGTGGGTGTAAGACTACATACATGTCTTGTATGTGGGTGTAAGACTACATACACACATGTCTTGTATGTGGGTGTAAGACTACATACACACATGTCTTGTATGTGGGTGTGAGACCACATGTCTTGTATGTGGGTGTAAGACTACACACATGTCTTGAATGTGGGTGTAAGACTACACACATGTCTTGAATGTGGGTGTGAGACTACACACATGTCTTGTATGTGGGTGTAAGACTACACACATGTCTTGTATGTGGGTGTAAGACTACACACATGTCTTGTATGTGGGTGTAAGACTACATACACACATGTCTTGTATGTGGGTGTAAGACTACATACACACATGTCTTGTATGTGGGTGTAAGACTACATACATGTCTTGTATGTGGGTGTGAGACTACATACATGTCTTGTATGTGGGTGTAAGACTACATACATGTCTTGTATGTGGGTGTAAGACTACATACATGTCTTGTATGTGGGTGTGAGACTACATACATGTCTTGTATGTGGGTGTGAGACTACATACATGTCTTGTATGTGGGTGTAAGACTACACACATGTCTTGTATGTGGGTGTAAGACTACACACATGTCTTGTATGTGGGTGTAAGACTACATATGTCTTGTATGTGGGTGTGAGACTACACACATGTCTTGTATGTGGGTGTGAGACTACACACATGTCTTGTATGTGGGTGTAATACATACATGTCTTGTATGTGGGTGTGAGACTACAAACATGTCTTGTATGTGGGTGTAAGACTACATACACACACGTCTTGTATGTGTGTGTAAGACTACACACATGTCTTGAATGTGGGTGTAAGACTACACACATGTCTTGTATGTGGGTGTAAGACTTCACACATGTCTTGTATGTGGGTGTAAGACTACATACACACGTCTTGTATGTGGGTGTAAGACTACATACATGTCTTGTATGTGGGTGTAAGACTACATACACACATGTCTTGTATGTGGGTGTAAGACTACACACATGTCTTGTATGTGGGTGTAAGACAACACACATGTCTTGTATGTGGGTGTGAGACTACACACATGTCTTGTATGTGGGTGTGAGACCACACGTCTTGTATGTGGGTGTAAGACTACATACATGTCTTGTATGTGGGTGTAAGACTACATACACACATGTCTTGTATGTGGGTGTAAGACTACATACACACATGTCTTGTATGTGGGTGTAAGACTACATACACACATGTCTTGTATGTGGGTGTGAGACCACATGTCTTGTATGTGGGTGTAAGACTACATACATGTCTTGTATGTGGGTGTAAGACTACACACATGTCTTGTATGTGGGTGTAAGACTACACACATGTCTTGAATGTGGGTGTAAGACTACACACATGTCTTGAATGTGGGTGTAAGACTACATACATGTCTTGTATGTGGGTGTAAGACTACATACATGTCTTGTATGTGGGTGTAAGACTACATACACACATGTCTTGTATGTGGGTGTGAGACTACATACATGTCTTGTATGTGGGTGTAAGACTACATACACACATGTCTTGTATGTGGGTGTAAGACTACATACACACATGTCTTGTATGTGGGTGTAAGACTACATACACACATGTCTTGTATGTGGGTGTAAGACTACATACACACATGTCTTGTATGTGGGTGTAAGACTACATACACACATGTCTTGTATGTGGGTGTAAGACTACATACACACATGTCTTGTATGTGGGTGTAAGACTACATACACACATGTCTTGTATGTGGGTGTGAGACTACACACATGTCTTGTATGTGGGTGTAAGACTACATACATGTCTTGTATGTGGGTGTAAGACTACACACATGTCTTGTATGTGGGTGTAAGACTACATACATGTCTTGTATGTGGGTGTAAGACTACATACATGTCTTGTATGTGGGTGTAAGACTACATACATGTCTTGTATGTGGGTGTAAGACTACACACATGTCTTGTATGTGGGTGTAAGACTACATACATGTCTTGTATGTGGGTGTAAGACTACATACATGTCTTGTATGTGGGTGTAAGACTACACACACGTCTTGTATGTGGGTGTAAGACTACACACATGTCTTGTATGTGGGTGTAAGACTACATACATGTCTTGTATGTGGGTGTGAGGCTACATACACACATGTCTTGTATGTGGGTGTAAGACTACATACATGTCTTGTATGTGGGTGTAAGACTACATACATGTCTTGTATGTGGGTGTAAGACTACATACATGTCTTGTATGTGGGTGTAAGACTACACACATGTCTTGTATGTGGGTGTGAGACTACACACATGTCTTGTATGTGGGTGTGAGACTACATACACACATGTCTTGTATGTGGGTGTAAGACTACATACATGTCTTGTATGTGGGTGTAAGACTACATACATGTCTTGTATGTGGGTGTAAGACTACACACATGTCTTGTATGTGGGTGTAAGACTACACACATGTCTTGTATGTGGGTGTGAGACCACACGTCTTGTATGTGGGTGTAAGACTACATACATGTCTTGTATGTGGGTGTAAGACTACATACACACACGTCTTGTATGTGTGTGTAAGACTACATACACACACGTCTTGTATGTGGGTGTAAGACTACACACATGTCTTGTATGTGGGTGTAAGACTACACACATGTCTTGTATGTGGGTGTAAGACTACACATGTCTTGTATGTGGGTGTAAGACTACATACATGTCTTGTATGTGGGTGTAAGACTACATACATGTCTTGTATGTGGGTGTAAGACTACACACATGTCTTGTATGTGGGTGTGAGACTACACACATGTCTTGTATGTGGGTGTAAGACTACATACATGTCTTGTATGTGGGTGTAAGACTACACATGTCTTGTATGTGGGTGTAAGACTACACACATGTCTTGTATGTGGGTGTGAGGCTAAATACATGTCTTGTATGTGGGTGTAAGACTACACACATGTCTTGTATGTGGGTGTAAGACTACATACATGTCTTGTATGTGGGTGTAAGACTACATACATGTCTTGTATGTGGGTGTAAGACTACACACATGTCTTGTATGTGGGTGTAAGACTACATACACACATGTCTTGTATGTGGGTGTAAGACTACATACACACATGTCTTG
The DNA here is from genome assembly GCF_028476545.2 of Physella acuta. NCBI lineage: Eukaryota > Metazoa > Mollusca > Gastropoda > Physidae > Physella > Physella acuta. The sequence goes on from NW_026732899.1 coordinate 98,905, forward strand.
TATGTGGGTGTAAGACTACATACACACATGTCTTGTATGTGGGTGTAAGACTACATACACACATGTCTTGTATGTGGGTGTAAGACTACATACACACATGTCTTGTATGTGGGTGTAAGACTACATACACACATGTCTTGTATGTGGGTGTAAGACTACATACACACATGTCTTGTATGTGGGTGTAAGACTACATACACACATGTCTTGTATGTGGGTGTGAGGCTACACACATGTCTTGTATGTAGGTGTAAGACTACATACATGTCTTGTATGTGGGTGTAAGACTACATACACATGTCTTGTATGTGGGTGTGAGACCACATGTCTTGTATGTGGGTGTAAGACTACACACACGTCTTGTATGTGGGTGTAAGACTACATACAAGACATGTCTTGTATGTGGGTGTGAGACCACATGTCTTGTATGTGGGTGTAAGACTACATACACACATGTCTTTTAATAACAGGTTGACACCACACAAGTGACCTTAAAAGAGAATGGTGTTCAGCTGAGACTGACCATAGTGGATACACCAGGCTTTGGGGATGCAGTTGATAATAGTAACTGGTCAGTTGTACTTGTTGGAGCCAATACATTTACTAGATTTGAACATTCGTTTTTATTATTTTTCAATGTAAATTTTGAAAACAAAAAAATAATCATACTTGGTAACCTAATATTTTAAAAGGAAAATAAATTACATTCTTTCCAAAATTAAATTTTACAATTTAATTATTACACTACAAATAATAGACAGTGTAGATATTGTACTCACAATCTTTTGTTGTTGTTTTTTTTGTTGTTTTTTTTTTTTTTTAATATTCTGAAGACAGTCATTTTTTTTAATGTTTGAGTCTGTGTTTGAGACATTACCTAATATTTGAGATATTATTTAATATCTGAGACACTATTTAATATTTGAGATATTATTTAATATCTGAGACACTATTTAATATTTGAGATATTATTTAATATTTGAGACACTATTTAATATTTGAGACACTATTTAATATTTGAGGCATTATTTAATATTTGAGATATTATTTAATATTTGAGACATTATTTAATATTTGAGACACTATTTAATATTTGAGACATTATTTAATATTTGAGACACTATTTAATATTTGAGACACTATTTAATATTTGAGACACTATTTAATATTTGAGATTTAATATTTGAGACACCATTTAATATTTGAGACACTAACATTTTTGTTTTCTTACTCAGCTGGTCCCCTGTGACAGACTTCATAGACAGTAAATATGAGGAATACCTGAATGCTGAGTCCAGGGTCAATAGGTCAACAAGTGCAGATACACGAGTCCACTGTTGTTTGTATTTCATTTCTCCTACAGGGCACGGGTAGGTACTTTACATCACTCAACATAAAGTGTAGGTTTTGTTTATATCACTCACCATAAAGTGTAGATTTTGTTAACATCACTCCAAGTAAAGTGTAGATTTTGTTTACATCACTCCAAGTAAAGTGTAGATTTTGTTTATATCACTCACCATAAAGTGTAGATTTTGTTTACATCACTCCAAGTAAAGTGTAGATTTTGTTTATATCACTCGCCATAAAGTGTAGATTTTGTTTATATCACTCACCATAAAGTGTAGATTTTGTTAACATCAGTCACCATAAAGTGTAGATTTTGTTTACATCACTCCAAGTAAAGTGTAGATTTTGTTTATATCACTCACCATAAAGTGTAGATTTTGTTTATATCACTCACCATAAAGTGTAGATTTTGTTTATATCACTCACTGTAAAGTGTAGATTTTGTTTATATCACTCACCATAAAGTGTAGATTTTGTTTATATCACTCACTGTAAAGTGTAGATTTTGTTTATATCACTCACCATAAAGTGTAGATTTTGTTTACATCACTCCAAGTAAAGTGTAGATTTTGTTTATATCACTCACCATAAAGTGTAGATTTTGTTTATATCACTCACTGTAAAGTGTAGATTTTGTTTATATCACTCGCCATAAAGTGTAGATTTTGTTTATATCACTCACTGTAAAGTGTAGATTTTGTTTATATCACTCACCATAAAGTGTAGATTTTGTTTATATCACTCGCCATAAAGTGTAGATTTTGTTTATATCACTCCAAGTAAAGTGTAGATTTTGTTTATATCACTCACCATAAAGTGTAGATTTTGTTTACATCACTCCAAGTAAAGTGTAGATTTTGTTTATATCACTCACCATAAAGTGTAGATTTTGTTTATATCACTCACCATAAAGTGTAGATTTTGTTTATATCACTCACCTTAAAGTGTAAAAGTAAAGAATCCTCTTTTGACCTAACGATGCATTGGGCAGATGAAGTGTATTTCATATATTTCTTGACCTCTGCGTGTAAAGGGATAAGGTGGTCAGCACAATGCCCAGCCGCTTTTGCTTTCCCTAACGCGAGTTAGGTACCCATCAGAGTTGGGTGGACATTCCACTAACTTGAACCCAGATTCGAACTCGATACTATCGGGTTAGCAGTTTAGCACTCCACCCTAGACCACGCCGCCCTATAGCCTAAAGTGTAGGTTTTGTTTATATCACTCACCTACACACCTAAATAATCACTGTCTGTTATTACTTTTCCGTACATAGTCTCTGTTTTTGTCTTTGTTGCTAGAAAGCCCTACACTAAGCCAAGGTCCTTAACTCATTAGGCGTTTAAAGTCCGATTGCAAGTCTGTTCAAGCATATCGTAAAATGACGCATCAAGATTATAAACTGGCAGTGGATTGACTAGCTAGCTGGGGAAAGATAGGGATGGGCGTTTGTTATTTCTTCTTACAGAAATGTTCATAACGCATTACTTTAGCCTAATTGAAATAAACTAGTATTTACTATTATTCTCATAACAAAAACTGTACCTTTGTCACCAAATTTGAAAAAAACAGCAACTGAAAAGCTGTTGCATAATATTTAAACTAAAGATAAAGGCAAAAATATGACAGTAAATATGACAGACTGTTGTTGATGTGATAACAAGATGGCCGTCTGGTTAGTCTCTAACCTACCTTGGGTTGCTTAGGTTTACTATACCATAATATACAATTGGTCAATTGAATCAATAAATCTCTTCCAAATCACTATTACTTTTATGCTCATATATGGTGCTCAATGTCAAATTTTACTTTCTAGAAGACGTTAATCCCACTTATTTTTAGAACAAAGGAGAAAGTCACTAGACCAGCGTTTACACATGATTGTGGTGCACAGATGGGTGTGTAGTGGTCAAACTATGGTTGATGCATCTTACATAATCTATGTTAAACCCCACAAAACCGCACTTTTGCTGATTTTGTACATCGATGTCATCAGTTTGAAAAATGTGTAACACAAAAATCCTTAATTCAATAAACAACAAAAGCAAGCTACTGGTTCCTATGTTAAGGATATGCAATGACTTAGCCAACCCCGATCAGAGTTAGACCAACTCATTGGTCCAATGTTACAATCTGATTCAAACCTTTTGTCTCAGGCCATCTCCTGTCCTACGGGGCACATTTAGACCCCTACGTTTACAGGAAATCTGCCCTACAGGGGCACATTTACACCCCTACGTTTACAGGAAATATGCCCTACAGGGGCACATTTACACCCCTACGTTTACAGGAAATTTGTCCTACAGGGGCACATTTACACCCCTACGTTTACAGGAAATCTGCCCTACAGGGGCACATTTACACCCCTACGTTTACAGGAAATTTGTCCTACAGGGGCACATTTACACCCCTACGTTTACAGGAAATCTGCCCTACAAGGGCACATTTACACCCCTACGTTTACAGGAAATCTGCCCTACAGGGGCACACTTCTGTAGGTCGACTTCAAAAATTGTACCTAAAGTCATTTGTGAACAAGTGCTTAAAGAATTTACTAATCAATTGTAATTTACAAGACCTAAAATGCCTTTAAGTACTTGGTCAATTGAATTATTTGTAAAAATTACTTTCATACGGTGTATTTACAAGAAGCTCAATTTCCATTAAAAATTATAAAAATGTTATGTTTATGTTCGTAACATTTTGGGAAAATGTCTAGCGTATCACTGACACATCTTGCAGACTCTGGTTTTCTGTTTCAGATTAAAGCCTTTAGATGTGGAGTTCATGAAGAGACTACATGACAAAGTCAACATTATCCCTCTCATTGCCAAGGCTGATACTTTGACTCCAGATGAATGCCGGGAATTTAAAAAAACTGTCAGTCATATTTTCATTTCAGATCATTTTGTTTTCATACTTATATAACCTCTTTGTATTTTGTCCCCTTTTAATGTGTTTAGATGATAGAATGATTTTCACACCTTCCAGATCTTGAATGAAATAGCTCAACACAAGATTAGAATCTATGAGTTCCCTGATTGTGAAGAAGAAGAAGAAATGAAGATCCAAAAAAAACTACGGGTCAGTAGGTATTAGAAACATTTTTAGAACATGGTTATTACTTGGGTCACTTAACTCCTGAACATATCTGCTCCATGGAACAGTTGTCTAGTGGAGTCACTCAACTCCTGAACATATCTGCTCCATGGAACAGTTGTCTAGTGGAGTCACTCAACTCCTGAACATATCTGCTCCATGGAACAGTTGTCTAGTGGAGTCACTCAACTCCTGAACATACCTGCTCCATGGAACAGTTGTCTAGTGGAGTCACTCAACTCCTGAACATATCTGCTCCATGGAACAGTTGTCTAGTGGAGTCACTCAACTCCTGAACATATCTGCTCCATGGAACAGTTGTCTAGTGGAGTCACTCAACTCCTGAACATATCTGCTCCATGGAACAGTTGTCTAGTGGAGTCACTCAACTCCTGAACATATCTGCTCCATGGAACAGTTGTCTAGTGGAGTCACTCAACTCCTGAACATATCTGCTCCATGGAACAGTTGTCTAGTGGAGTCACTCAACTCCTGAACATATCTGCTCCATGGAACAGTTGTCTAGTGGAGTCACTCAACTCCTGAACATATCTGCTCCATGGAACAGTTGTCTAGTGAAGTCACTCAACTCCTGAACATATCTGCTCCATGGAACAGTTGTCTAGTGGAGTCACTTAACTCCTGAACATATCTGCTCCATGGAACAGTTGTCTAGTGGAGTCACTCAACTCCTGAACATATCTGCTCCATGGAACAGTTGTCTAGTGGAGTCACTCAACTCCTGAACATATCTGCTCCATGGAACAGTTGTCTAGTGGAGTCACTTGACTCCTAAACATATCTGCTCCATGGAACAGTTGTCTAGTGGAGTCACTTAACTCCTAAACATATCTCTTGTATCACCATTAATTTTACTCTCATTAGGATCGAGTGCCCTTTGCAGTTGTTGGCAGCAACAGAGTTCTTGAGGTCGGAGGTAAAAGAGTGAGAGGTCGTCAGTACCCATGGGGAATAGTTGAAGTGGAAAACCTGGAGCATAATGATTTTATTGCTCTAAGGAATATGGTCATTAGGTTAGTATACATTCAAATATTAAACTTCCAGCCTATGTTACAGAATTACAAGTATGCCTTACGGTTACACTTTTTGTTTCTGTAAAAATTGAAATTGTCGTCAGAGTAAATTTGTGAGTTTTTTCTTTTTTTTTTAGTAGTAAATGTTGGTTTCTGATCCAAGTTTTATATTCAGCTGTTTAAAATTTCTGCTCCATTACCATGTATTTCTGGTTTACATCCATCTTAAATTTACACAAAGCGAAAAAAGTAGAAATTTATTGGGGGGGGGGGGGGGGTGACATTTGTAATTTTTTTTAAAATAAATGATTGGGGGGTGGGGGTGACATTTATGAAAAAAGTAGAAAATGATAGGTTTAGAATTATGTTGACACAACACATACAAACCTCCATATGATCCTGGTATCTAAAACCCATATTCGCACTAGGTTTAGAATTATGTTGACACAACACATACAAACCTCCATATGATCCTGGTATCTAAAACCCATATGTGCACTAGGTTTAGAATTATGTTGACACAACACATACAAACCTCCATATGATCCTGGTATCTAAAACCCATATGCGCACTAGGTTTAGAATTATGTTGACACAACACATACAAACCTCCATATGATCCTGGTATCTAAAACCCATATGCGCACTAGGTTTAGAATTATGTTGACACAACACATACAAACCTCCATATGATCCTGGTATCTAAAACCCATATGCGCACTAGGTTTAGAATTATGTTGACACAACACATACAAACCTCCATATGATCCTGGTATCTAAAACCCATATGTGCACTAGGTTTAGAATTATGTTGACACAACACATACAAACCTCCATATGATCCTGGTATCTAAAACCCATATGCGCACTAGGTTTAGAATTATGTTGACACAACACATACAAACCTCCATATGATCCTGGTATCTAAAACCCATATGCGCACTAGGTTTAGAATTATGTTGACACAACACATACAAACCTCCATATGATCCTGGTATCTAAAACCCATATGTGCACTAGGTTTAGAATTATGTTGATACAACACATACAAACCTCCATATGATCCTGGTATCTAAAACCCATATTCGCACTAGGTTTAGAATTATGTTGACACAACACATACAAACCTCCATATGATCCTAGTATCTAAAACCCATATGCGCACTAGGTTTAGAATTATGTTGACACAACACATACAAACCTCCATATGATCCTGGTATCTAAAACCCATATGCGCACTAGGTTTAGAATTATGTTGACACAACACATACAAACCTCCATATGATCCTGGTATCTAAAACCCATATGCGCACTAGGTTTAGAATTATGTTGACACAACACATACAAACCTCCATATGATCCTGGTATCTAAAACCCATATTCGCACTAGGTTTAGAATTATGTTGACACAACACATACAAACCTCCATATGATCCTAGTATCTAAAACCCATATGCGCACTAGGTTTAGAATTATGTTGACACAACACATACAAACCTCCATATGATCCTGGTATCTAAAACCCATATTCGCACTAGGTTTAGAATTATGTTGACACAACACATACAAACCTCCATATGATCCTAGTATCTAAAACCCATATGCGCACTAGGTTTAGAATTATGTTGACACAACACATACAAACCTCCATATGATCCTGGTATCTAAAACCCATATGTGCACTAGGTTTAGAATTATGTTGACACAACACATACAAACCTCCATATGATCCTGGTATCTAAAACCCATATGTGCACTTCTCTCCATTTGTCTGCCACACTTTATGACGCTGAGCTCAGAATCATTAGCAATATGTGTAGACCTTAAGGATACGTGCTTTTGTTGAGAAAAATATGATCATTACACTGAGTGTATAAAATATATTATATTTTAAGATGATAAAAATAAAGACAAAGAAAAGCACATTCAATTATTATGTAAGTGGAGAAAATATTTTTCAACAAGTACAGGAAATAGTTGTCTTCAAAGCTAACCTGGCAAGAAAGCAGATACTAGAGATACTAAAGCAGATACTAGAGATACTAACCCTAGATTTGTCCATTCAAAAGTTACCTGCTTTATAAAGCATTCTTTTATTTATTTGCTATTTCTATAAGTTTTCAACAATATTATAACTTTTCATTACTGACTGATCTTCCAATTTGAGGGTATGAAGCAATGAGGCGGACGTCCATGAGAATACTTTTGTCTGCCAAATATCAATAAAAATTTATATTAAAACCAATTTAAAGTGAATCTGCTTGGGCTCTCAATTTCTTCTGAGATCGCAGCAACGCATGACAGGGCCGGCTTAGAAATGTGTTGACACTTAAATAATATACGAGCCTCTAAAATGACAGTAAAAGCGTATTACAATTATTTTTTTTTGCCGTTTGTTGCAGTCGGGCAACTGTCTTTTGGGAAGATGTCTGGCTGCCCTGTTATATGAATCAAAAGGTGTAAAGTACTGGGGAAAATATCCTGGATTTTAAAAGAAAATTTAAATTACCTTACATTTAAGTTTTTAAAATTTTATATTTAGTTTCAGGATTTGTACAATTTGGGAGGTAAAATTTGAAGATTTTCTTTAAAAAGTCCTGAAATACATTTCTCTCCACAGGACTCACATGCAAGATCTGAAAGATGTTACCAACAATGTCCACTATGAAAACTTCCGATACAATAAGCTGGCACCATCTACAGCTGAGGGAAATAAGGTCAAGCCAGGGTCACTCACTAAGTAAGACATTCTTTGGCACTATTCTATAAAATATAGCTTTAACTGTTAACATTCATGGCATAAAAACTAGTTTCATTTTTGTACTGTCAGGTAATAACAAGAAACATTTGTCTGCGGGTAAATAAATATACTGTGGGTAGTTCCAGTGCATTAGGGCCTTTTAAAAATTTGCAATGAAAAAAGCTTTTAAACAAATTTGAAGAAAACGTTTCAACCAAAGTAAAAAGGACTAGTAATCAAGTATAAATAAGGTTTTTATTGGTATAAGTTTTAAAAAATCAAGCATGCAAACTGCAAACACATCTCGTGGTAATGGCCATAGAACAGTGACCCACCACCACTACTACAACCCGGCCTAGTATCAGAGCACTGACAACCCAGCCTAGTATCAGAGCACTGACAACCCAGCCTAGTATCAGAGCACTGACAACCCAGCCTAGTATCAGAGCACTGACAACCCAGCCTAGTATCAGAGCACTGACAACCCAGCCTAGTATCAGAGCACTGACAACCCAGCCTAGTATCAGAGCACTGACAACCCAGCCTAGTATCAGAGCACTGAAAACCCAGCCTAGTATCAGAACACTGACAACCCAAGATCCCCTGAGACAACCCAGCCTAGTATCAGAGCACTGACAACCCAAGATCCCAGAGTGTGTAGGATGTCCCAGGGTTCACCCAGCTGTGTTGTGTACCAGTGTAAGCAATGGATGCCATGTACAAGAAATTGAGTTGTCTCCCTTTTGTAAAGGAGGGAGAAGATCCTGCACCACTAGACCTGTCATCAGTTCATGTTTTAATAGAGATCTTGATCTTTGGAAACTTAATGGCCAAAAAAGATTGCCAAATTTTAAAAAGTGTCTGAACAACAAAACCAATTCATGTCTGGCAAAAGCCACATTCTTTCATTAAGTATGAAACGAAGTCGTCACAAAACTAAATAAAATCTTTACATAACTCTGGTGCATCAAAACATTATGGGACACAAAGGGTTAAAAATAATTTTTCACTGGACCTGTTATCTAAAGTAGTATAACCCCACTCTAATACTGGTAATCTTTATCTCAATTTTTTGCTCTAATTTGGCTATATTGTTAGATAAAAAGGCTTTGATTTTCTCCAGAGATCCATTAAGTCAGATGGCTGAGGAGAGAGCTGAACATAACGCAAAGATGAAAAAAATGGAGGCTGAAATGGAGCAAGTCTTTGAAATGAAAGTAAAGGAAAAGCGGCAGAAACTCAAAGATTCTGAAGCAGATGTAAGTAGCTAAGAATTTACTTTTTAATTAAATCTTCATTTTTCAAGCTTAACGAAACATTTTACATTAACTTTTTCCCCAATGTTTCTTAAGTCTCCAAAATTGTTTCTGATATTTCAAATGTCACTGTTACAAAGCGAAAAAATAGCACAGGGTCGACCGTTGCTCCGTCAAAACAGCCCTATCAATATTACACCCGTCAAAACGAACAAGGTAAGAGTGCCCTGACATATTGGCTCCCATCAAATGGGCTCCCATCAATTTGACCCGCGACATATAGGCTCCTGACGAATGGGCTCAGGACAAATTGTCTCCAGAAATATTGGCTCTCAACATAAGGGCTCACGATAACGATAAAGGGGCTCCCAACATTTTGGTCCCCGACAAAATGACTCCCAACATATTGGCTCGAGACAAATGAATCATATGACCACTATTGGCCTAAAAGTAGTCATTTTGTCCTACCTCCACTACAACTATAACCTATTTTAAATGCCTGAATGAAATTGGTCTTATTTACATTGTATGTGAACAAATACTGAAAGTTGAGGACAGTATCCAATTATTACAGAAAATCTATACTCCTGTTACTGAAAAAAAATGTGGGGGTAGTGTAATGACCGCTCTCCGACAGCCGCGGAGGGAGCGGACACCCCGGGTTCGTTCGGGATGGCACTGACAGAAGTCACACTAATGAAATCCCAACAACTTGACGTGAGCTCGTTATTGATGTCTAGGGGTAAAACACGACAAATTGAAGAGACTCAACACGACTTAAAACTGTCAATACCCTTTTAATAAGTGTACAAGACTACGACACTGGGTTTGTACAAAATGTACAGACTTTAAGAGTACAATAAATAAACTCAACACTCCAACTTACAGTTAAAGAAAATCACTATATCACAGCTGTGGATTAGTATATTAAACACCATTAAAGAACATTACTTGACACAACTGAATGGCATTATAAATACCACAAATCTTAATAAGAGACATTGTCTCTACAACAATAGAAAACCAAAAAAAGGTCAACCTATCACCGATGTGACAAAGGGTGCAATTATACACCAAAACAAAATATCATTAATACTACAAATAGTCACACAATACCTTTACAAAGGTGATAAAACATGCCACAAACTACACCACTGAAAATGGCGCACCTAACATACGGCACATATCTCTCCTAGTCCAAAGGTCAATCTGGCTGCCCAAGACATGAAAATCTGAGATTAAATACAACTCAGTATTAGGGGAGATCACTCAAAAATCATACGACTATTGGTTGAGGATTTGTTAAGGATCCTCACGGTCGCAAGATCATTGGTCGAGGATCTGCTAGGGATTAAACAATCCAATCACATGACGTGACGGAGTTCAGTTGACCGATGTGAACCGGTGAACTAACAACTCTCCCAAGGTCAATCACATAACTCAGGAGACTAAATAATATAAATAAATAAAAAAGACCTCAGTAGGTCACAGTCGGCAGCCCTGCTGGAGCCTCTTTGTTGGGAGTCGTAATGACAGGGGCCATTTTGTCGAGAGCCAAATTGACTGGAGCCTATATGTTGGGAGCCTACATGATGGGAGCTTTTTTGACTGGAGCCCATTTGTTAGGAGCCTATATAACGGGAGCCTATATGACAGGGTCCATTAGTCGCTGACCCTTTTGATGGGGTCCATTTGACAGGACTCTTATGTTACGGCCATTTTGTCATTGGCAGTTTTCACGCACAACGCGATCGACCCTACACTATAGCCTGGTTTTTATGATTTGATACAAATGACTCAACAGGATTGCATTGGTTCATTCCATGGTTTATTGTGCACTAGCTCAATAGACACGGACAATGACTTTCACAACTTAAACGAAGACAACTACATTCACGACAGATGAATACCTCCACACCCTAACACAACAGGACGAAGACTGTCCTAAATTACTTCCCCCAGCAACCAGATCCAAATGCACGTCCTTACGCACCTCGTCACCCAGTCAGCACACAAATTCTCATATCCTTGCAATACACTGAGATATCATTCATAATTTGTGCCCAATATTTCTGACTAGCCTTCGGTACCCGTTACACGTGAATAAGGGCCTATATATTTTTAATGTAATACATATTTGTGTAACTAGGGTAGTTACCATACTATTGTAAGAACGTATTACAGTCTGATGCAACAGGTGTTGGACTGATAAGCCACAGCGTATTTTGGGAAGCAATACGACAAAGCCGCTGCGCAGTCACAGTCTGACGTAATAGTGCAGGTGGTCTAATAATCGGACTGTACGACAGAGCTGCGCAATTAATATTCTGATGCAACGATTAGAATAGATTACGAATACGATTACGAATACAAGGGATATATAGGAAGGCGAGAGTTGAGAAGTGGAAGCCGAACTGTAGAGACGTGTTGGAGGAGTATCAAGTTGGTTACTGAACGGGGTAGACGTATTGTGTTATGTGAGGATAGGAATTATGGACACGTGCATTCTGTTATGTGAGGACTAGTGAGGACAGTGGGGGTCAGCTGGTTCATTGTATTCTTGTGGAACATTGGTGCATTGTTATGTGGAGCCTTTCTATTGATTCATGTAATAAAGAGATCAATGTAAACCTGCATTTCCGAGTATCTATATTGTGGTCGATGTTGTGTGCTGGTCAAAGGTAGCACGAGTAAATACACTCGGTAACATTTGGCGCTGTCAGCAGTGAAATCGGTAACATTTGGCACTACAAGCAAATAGACTCGGTAACATTTGGCGTTGTCGAGCAGAAGAATTCAACTAGACCAGCCGCTAGGGCACCTTTAGTCAACCTAGTTAATAACTGTTTCGTGTGTGTGAATTCGGACATTCAGGAACAGGGAAAAGTATTCTTACATACACGGTAGGAAAGGTCTTTTTTTTTTACTCAAAGAATTAAAATTAGAATGTCTACTCTGGACGAGAAGCAGACCCATGTTGTGGTCCTGCCCAGAGAGTCCCACATCAACAAATTTTACGGGGACGGTGATCCAACCTTAACCAACAGGTTCAGTGAAGAGGTCAAAGCTGCCTGGGCCTCGAGATACATGGCACCAGAGGAAAGATTAAGATTGTTGATGGGCAGTATAGGAGAGACGGTTAGGGCAGAGGTCAAATGCCACGATAAAACCATCCAAACAGATCCAGATAAGGTGCTAGATCTAATTGAGGAGACCTTTGGGGAGAGACGGTCGGGATCGCAACTGCTATCGGGTTTCGTAGGCTTAAAGCAGAGAAAGGCGGAGAGTGTGATGGAATATTCACACCGAATGAACAGGGCCTTTGATGCGGTAAAGGGCAAAACACCCGACATTGATGTGCGCCTGCTGAGGGACCATTTCATCGAGGGGCTAGCAACCCCTATCTTAAGGAGATATTTGAAAGAAGAGGTCTACAAAGACCCACAGTTGACCTTCCTTCAGGTCAGGAACTCAGCGATCCGCAGGTCCGAGGATGAGGACCAATCGAACTGTTAGGTAGACAAAGTCTCTGTGCCGGAACAGAAACAATCCCCACCCACAGGGACCGGCACGATGGAAACCATGATGGCTCAACTGTTGGCCCACCTGGATAAGGTTGACCAACGATTGGAGAGGTTAGAAAGCAGGTCAACAGCAGAGAATCAGGGCAAAAACGGGACAAAACATAGACGGGTTGGACAGCCGCGACCTGCTGGTCCATCACTCCAGTGGACAGCTGACGGTCGACCAATCTGCCTGTCCTGCTCACAACCCGGACATATGGCACGGTACTGTTCGGGGAAACGATGGCACTCTGTAAGGCAGGGTCAGGCTACAGAGGGGCGAGGTTATGGCCTAAGAAACAAAATGATGGGAGTCTGTCCCGAAATGATGATTACGATCGGGGACATCGCGGTGAAGGCAATTGTGGATACAGGCTCCCAGGTGACGACAATTACGGAACAATTTTACACCAAATGGATGAAAGGAAAAGACCATAGGTTGAGGTCTGACACATGCATGCGCCTAACGGCAGCTAATGGATTAACCATTCCATACTGTGGTTATTTTCTGGCGGATGTCGTGGTGGCGGGACATAGGTTGAAGCAGGTTGGGGTGTTCGTTACGAAACACAACCTAGAGACAAATGTGTCAAATATACCTTGCCTGTTGGGAATGAATATCCTTGGCCAGTTGCCAGAATTTCTTACAAATATTGTCGGATCGACCACACCAGGTCGGGGATCCAAGTTGGCCAGGTTTGCCAAGACCAGAGGAAGGACATCAGTCCCGGCAAACACGGTCAAGGCAATCACATTACAAATTGGTGAGAGAAGCGTGAATGGTGATGTGATGATAGAACCATGTGGCGCCGCACTGAGGGCAGGCGTCATGTTACTGCGGACATACACATCAGCAGAAAATGGACTGGTTCTAGGGTTAGTGGCAAATGTATTGGATGAGGAAATTTTTATACCGCCTAACACTCTGATAGGAGTACCACAGAACGTCGAGGTACAAAGGTCGGCACAGTGCATCGAACTGATCAATACCAGCAGTAATGAAGTAACAATTAGGTCGGTCAATGTGACGGCCGAGGTGAAGAAAGAGGATGGCCGATCATATACATTCCCGGAAACTGAGGACCCAAAATTAAATGAATTACTGAATAAGTACAGGGATATATTTGCCTCGTACGAGGGTGATTTGGGGTACACGGAAGTAATAAAACACCAGATACCCTTACTACAAGACAAGCCTGTGGCGCAACCTTATCGAAGATTACCACCAAGTCACTACTCTGCGGTGAAAGCACACCTGAACGATCTACTAAAAAAGGGAATTATTACAACCAGCACAAGCCTGTATGCGGCACCGATAGTAGTGGTAAAAAAGAAGTCAGGGGAGATAAGACTGTGTTGTGATTACCGGAAATTGAACAATATCACAAGAAGGGATGCATTCCCCTTGCCTCGTATTGATGAATGTCTTGATGCGTTGGGGGGAGCAAGATTTTTTTCTACCTTGGATTTGGCTAGTGGCTACCACCAAGTGGCCATGCACCCCAACGATCAACATAAGACTGCATTTATTTCTCCACTAGGACTGTACGAGTAAACCCGTATGCCGTTTGGTCTAAATAATGCGCCTGCTACATTCCAGCGAGTAATGCAAAGTGCTATGAGTGACTTTCTATTTCAAATAATGTTGGTGTACTTGGATGATATACTAGTTTACTCAAAAACTTGGGAGGACCATCTAGAAAGATTAGAACAAGTGTTTCTCCGTCTTAGAGAGATAGGAGTAAAGCTGAACCCAGACAAATGCGGCTTCGGTCTGAAATCGGTACGTTTTTTGGGTTATGTGATTTCGTCGGATGGCATCGCCACTGACCCAGATAAAATTGCAGCTGTTAAAGAATGGAAACAGCCAACAACCACAGTAGAGGTCAGATCATTCTTGGGCTTTGCTTCCTATTATAGAAAATTTGTACCTGGTTTTGCAAAAATTGCCGCACCGTTGCATGACTTGGTAAACAAAATGACAAAGAAACACAGTAAGGAGAAAAAGAAAGGCAAAACACAACTGATAGGTGAATTATGGACTGAGGAATGCCTGAACTCGTTTAAGCTACTGAAAAAGGCTTTGACAGAGGCGCCGATATTAGGATACGCAGACTTTGACAAACCATTTCGGCTAGAAATTGACGCCAGCTCTAAAGGTCTGGGAGCTGTACTATCACAACAACAAGAGCAAGGTTTCAGGGTTATTGCGTATGCCAGTCGAGCTCTGAAGGAATCAGAGAAGAACATGACAAATTACAGCGCCATGAAACTAGAACTTTTGACATTGAAATGGGCTGTGACTGAAAAATTCAGGGACTATCTATTAGGTGCTAAATGTGTGGTATACACTGACAATAACCCCCTGAGTCACCTACAGACAGCAAAGTTGGGATCCATCGAACAGCGATGGGCAGCAGAATTGGCACTCTTTGACCTAGAGATAAAATATCGCCCGGGGCGGTCCAATGGCAATGCGGACGCTTTATCAAGGAATCCTTACGAGAGACCGGGCGATGAGGAAGAAACACTGACAGGAATATGTGAGGTCAGAGCGTCAACAGATATCCCTCACGGGGTGCAAGTGATGCAAAACGGGCAGACCGGGGTGGAGCACACATCCACAGAGCCCCGACATATGGACATCGGTGATTTTAATTGCCTTAATCACAAAGAGATAAGAGATGCCCAGAGAACGAATAGTGGGTTACAGCCGCTGTTGAAATACGTCCAGGAACAAAAATTCCCAAGAAGAAGGGAAAGAGAACAGTTTGGTCGGGAAACAAAGAAAATACTGAGTCAGTGGGACCGTCTCAGTATAAAGGATGGTGTTCTCATGCGGAGAATTCATGACCAAATAGACGGGACAATACACCAGGTGGTGGTGCCTGGACAGTTACGAGAAGAAGTGCTAAAGTTGGCACATGACAGGGCGGGACACCAGGGTCAGGACAGGACGCACAAAATATTACGACGGCGGTGCTTCTGGCCCAATATGGAGATGGAGGTCAAACGCCATTGTGAGGCTTGTGTGAGGTGTCAGCATGCGAAAATGCCAGTTGTCAAAATGAGACAGCCATCGGGACACCTATTAGCGACAAAACCACTAGAGATTGTGGCTATGGACTTTACGTCGTTGGAGCAATCATCGGATGGGACGGAACATGTGTTGGTAGTGACTGATGTATTCACCAAATGGACTGTGGCGGTGCCCACACGAGATCAGACGGCCAAAACAGTGGCAAAGGTCTTAATAGAACATTGGTTCATCAAATATGGCATACCAAGACAATTACACTCTGACCAAGGAAGGGCCTTCGAGTCAGAAGTAATTAACCAACTGTGCAGCCACTACGGGATCAACAAATCTAGAACAACCACATATAATCCTAAAGGAAACGGACAGTGCGAGCGGTTCAACCGCAGCATGCATGATTTGCTGCGTACTCTAGAACCTGAACAGAAAAAACGTTGGCCTGATTTTCTCCCAGAGTTGGTATATCTATACAACTGCACCCCCCATGCCACAACCGGCTTTTCACCACACATGTTACTGTTCGGACGGGAGGCTCGACTCCCTCTGGACTTGTTCCTAGGAAAAAAGGAAAGTATGACTGGCTCATACACCGCACTGGAATATGTGAATGAACATATGAGACGAATAAGAGAAATGTACAGGGTGGTACAAGGAAGACTAGAACATGAAGCACGGCGAAGAGAACCGCGGGTACAGACAAAAGACCCGCCACTCCAACTAAACGACAAACTGCGTAGCCACCCATTAGGCAGAAACAAAATCCACGACCTCTGGGGACAGGAGATATGGCAAGTCGTGGAGATGCCTAAAGTAGCAGGTTGCCCCTTTAAAATAAGACCCACCAATCACACCAAACCGGATCGGTGGGCGAATATTGCTCAATTAAAGAAATATTGGCATAGTCAAGAAGAGCATTTACACACAAAGAAACCTAAGACAATTAGGGAACCGGAAACTACAACGGAAATTCTCATACCCATCCCGGAACCATGTCACCATCAACAGCACAACAGCGATACACAAGTGGAGGATAACGGCAACAATGAGGATCCCGGTCCTCCCAGAAGCAGAGAGACAGTAGAACAGCAGATAAGTGGTCCGCGGAGAAGTTTGAGAAACAGAAAGAATACGAAATTTTTCGTCAGCAACCATCAATTCTTTCATGGTCGCGCTGGGATGAGAACAGACTGTTCAAAAGCTATAAAATTGAACTGGTGAAGACACCAAACGAAAAAAGGCGGAGGTGGATGTGAATTCTAGAACTGCTTTGTGTCTGAGGAATATGATGTAGACACATTTGATATGTGAAATAGGGATAACTGTCAATCTTATACGAATGTGACGACATTGACAGTGAGTGGAACAATAAATTTTTTTTTACGGTGTTGCGCTTGACATTGAAGGAGTGCACCTGCCAAGCGTTGTTTGTGGTTGAAAACACACAAAAAAAAGGCGGGGGTGGATGTAACTAGGGTAGTTACCATACTATTGTAAGAACGTATTACAGTCTGATGCAACAGGTGTTGGACTGATAAGCCACAGCGTATTTTGGGAAGCAATACGACAAAGCCGCTGCGCAGTCACAGTCTGACGTAATAGTGCAGGTGGTCTAATAATCGGACTGTACGACAGAGCTGCGCAATTAATATTCTGATGCAACGATTAGAATAGATTACGAATACGATTACGAATACAAGGGATATATAGGAAGGCGAGAGTTGAGAAGTGGAAGCCGAACTGTAGAGACGTGTTGGAGGAGTATCAAGTTGGTTACTGAACGGGGTAGACGTATTGTGTTATGTGAGGATAGGAATTATGGACACGTGCATTCTGTTATGTGAGGACTAGTGAGGACAGTGGGGGTCAGTTGGTTCATTGTATTCTTGTGGAACATTGGTGCATTGTTATGTGGAGCCTTTCTATTGATTCATGTAATAAAGAGATCAATGTAAACCTGCATTTCCGAGTATCTATGTTGTGGTCGATGTTGTGTGCTGGTCAAAGGTAGCACGAGTAAATACACTCGGTAACATTTGGCGCTGTCAGCAGTGAAATCGGTAACATTTGGCACTACAAGCAAATAGAGTCGGTAACATTTGGAAATAATAAGTTATAAAATAGTTATTGATCAAAATGCTACACTACACGTTGAGATATTAGTGACAAAACAAAGAAATAACTAAATAGCTAATAATCCGGCACATTTAAATAAACAAAGACTACCAATATCCTAATATTTTATAAAATAGTTATTATGTTGTTGTTTTTTTAAAAGTAATTTGAATTAGTATGACCGATAAAATTGTATATATTTCATAGCGTATGTCTTGATAAATATTTTGCGGAGAGAGAGAGAGAGAAGTGCGCACATAGGCTTTTATATATTAGGATGTCACTAAACTTGTTCCCACTATTTTTTTACTTTTTTCTAGCTACAAAAACGCTCTGAACAAATGAAAAAAAGTCTTGAACAGCAGCAGAAAGAACTTGATGATAAATGGAAAGAATTTGAGAAGGAGAAAGCATCATGGGAGGAGCAATGGGGGGAGAGGCGACGCTCTCTAGAGAACCAAAAAGAGTGAGTAAATTGTTGTCTATCTGTCAGACCTGGTGTTCACCCAGAGAAATAAATTTTAAAAAAAATTGTAGTGGAGATACTATTCAGGTTCTTGTCATAGAAATTGTTATTACGGTGTTGATTATTTGACCTGACACTTAACATATGAACCATGAACAGGGATGTGACTTTTCAAAAAAAAATTGAAAATCTACTTTTTTCTGTTTTTGAGTTAACTTTATTTTCTCTTAACATATTCTGCTATTTTTATTTTAGCTTTTTGCTGCTTTTTATGACATTTTAAAAATTCAGGAAAAAACCAGTGACCTCTACGGAAACAGCCAACATGGGCATTACATGCTTTCCTATTTAAATAGAGTATTATGCTTAGTCTAACAATTCCAGATCTATTGTTCATTTTTTTTTGTCACTCCATTCAAACGGACAATCAAATACATGCATTTCTTTTCAATTAGACAATTACGTTAGTTCTGAAGGTACTCGAGACTTTTCGGGTTTAGCAACCATCGACCACGCCAACGCCTTTGCGGTATTTTAACTCACCCTCTGTTTTTAAAAACTACCCACTCTACAGTCTCTCTGCCTTCAGTTATGTGATCTCACCATGACCCCACGTACGTGTTTGTTTTTTTAGGTTTGGAGGATATATAAAAGGGATGTCACAGTCAGTCTCAAATAGCAATGTTCATGTTATGACATGTCTCATTTGTGTGAGAAAAAATATGATAACAAGTTTTACAATGGTTATTTTAGTTTTGCATGTCTTAATTCTAAAACACTTTTTAAGATAAGTATTAGACCCTTTCTAATTTCAGCTAATCCATGACATGAACTAGAACTATTAGTCTAGATCTTGGCTCTTTACTATTGAAGACTTACTTTTTTTATCATGTTTACCTTAAGGATATTAGACATAATTTAAAATTGAAAACAAGAGTACAAATAGATCATTACAATTTAAATTAGCTTAATGTTATAATAAATTGTCAATCAAATTGTAAACTTTTAAAAGTCGTTCACACTGGTAACATTAAATTGCAGTTGACTGGACTGTTATTTTATTTAAAATATTAGCTATATAAAATATTAAATTAATTAGTACAACAATAAAGGTGTGAGACTTCTTTAACCAAGGTAAAAACAAATATAAGTCCCATTCCAAACTAATGTCCTATTTTTCAAGGTCTTGTCACATCCCTGCATAACATGTGACCCATATGACCCCTGACACTTAACCTGTGACCCATATGACCCCTGACACTTAACCTGTGACCCATATGACCCCTGACACTTAACATGTGACCCATATGACCTCTGACACTTAACCTGTGACCCATATTACCCCTGAATGTTAACCAATTTGGATGTTGTGCCAGCTCCCCTACATCCAGGGCCAAGAAGTGGATGTCACTCAAGGTATTATTAGTTCTATGTTGATACACCTGTGCTTGTTCACACATCCATAAGTAAACAGTAACACATCTGTTTATTGACAGTCACATATCTGTTAATTGACAGTCACATATCCATTTCTCAACATTTGGCTCTAGATAATAACATGGGTGTATCAGCTTTTGTATTTTATTTTTTTAACTATTTTAATGCTGTGTTTGTAAGGGGCTCTGTACAGTCCCATCCATGGGTTCGTTAGGGGCTCTATACAGTCCCCTGGGTTAGGGGCTCTGTACAGTCCCCTGGGTTGGTTAAGGGCTCTATACAGTCCCCTGGGTTGGTTAGGGGCTCTATACAGTCCCCTGGGTTAGTTAGGGGCTCCATACAGTCCCCTGGGTTAGGGGCTCTATACAGTCCCCTGGGTTAGGGGCTCTATACAGTCCCCTGGGTTAGGGGCTCCATACAGTCCCCTGGGTTGGTTAGGGGCTTTATACAGTCCCCTGGGTTAGGGGCTCTATACAGTCCCCTGGGTTAGGGGCTCTATACAGTCCCCTGGGTTAGGGGCTCTATATAGTCCCCTGGGTTGGTTAGGGGCTCCATACAGTCCCCTGGGTTAGGGGCTCTATACAGTCCCCTGGGTTAGGGGCTCTATACAGTCCCCTGGGTTAGGGGCTCCATACAGTCCCCTGGGTTGGTTAGGGGCTCTATACAGTCCCCTGGGTTGGTTAGGGGCTCTATACAGTCCCCTGGGTTAGTTAGGGGCTCCATACAGTCCCCTGGGTTAGGGGCTCTATACAGTCCCCTGGGTTAGGGGCTCCATACAGTCCCCTGGGTTGGTTAGGGGCTTTATACAGTCCCCTTGGTTAGGGGCTCTATACAGTCCCCTGGGTTAGGGGCTCTATACAGTCCCCTGGGTTAGGGGCTCTATATAGTCCCCTGGGTTGGTTAGGGGCTCCATACAGTCCCCTGGGTTAGGGGCTCTATACAGTCCCCTGGGTTAGGGGCTCTATACAGTCCCCTGGGTTAGGGGCTCCATACAGTCCCCTGGGTTGGTTAGGGGCTCTATACAGTCCCCTGGGTTGGTTAGGGGCTCTATACAGTCCCCTGGGTTAGTTAGGGGCTCCATACAGTCCCCTGGGTTGGTTAGGGGCTCTATACAGTCCCCTGGGTTGGTTAGGGGCTCTATACAGTCCCCTGGGTTAGGGGCTCTATACAGTCCCCTGGGTTAGGGGCTCTATACAGTCCCCTGGGTTAGGGGCTCTATACAGTCCCCTGGGTTAGTTAGGGGCTCTATACAGTCCCCTGGGTTAGGGGCTCTATACAGTCCCCTGGGTTGGTTAGGGGCTCTATACAGTCCCCTGGGTTGGTTAGGGGCTCTATACAGTCCCCTGGGTTGGTTAGGGGCTCTATACAGTCCCCTGGGTTAGGGGCTCTATACAGTCCCCTGGGTTAGGGGCTCTATACAGTCCCCTGGGTTAGGGGCTCCATACAGTCCCCTGGGTTAGGGGCTCTATACAGTCCCCTGGGTTAGGGGCTCCATACAGTCCCCTGGGTTGGTTAGGGGCTCTATACAGTCCCCTGGGTTAGGGGCTCCATACAGTCCCCTGGGTTGGTTAGGGGCTCTATACAGTCCCCTGGGTTAGGGGCTCCATACAGTCCCCTGGGTTGGTTAGGGGCTCTATACAGTCCCCTGGGTTAGGGGCTCTATACAGTCCCCTGGGTTAGGGGCTCTATACAGTCCCCTGGGTTAGGGGCTCTATACAGTCCCCTGGGTTAGGGGCTCCATACAGTCCCCTGGGTTAGTTAGGGGCTCTATACAGTCCCCTGGGTTAGGGGCTCTATACAGTCCCCTGGGTTAGGGGCTCTATACAGTCCCCTGGGTTGGTTAGGGGCTCTATACAGTCCCCTGGGTTGGTTAGGGGCTATATACAGTCCCCTGGGTTAGTTAGGGGCTCTATACAGTCCCCTGGGTTAGGGGCTCTATACAGTCCCCTGGGTTAGTTAGGGGCTATATACAGTCCCCTGGGTTGGTTAGGGGCTCTATACAGTCCCCTGGGTTGGTTAGGGGCTCTATACAGTCCCCTGGGTTAGGGGCTCTATACAGTCCCCTGGGTTAGGGGCTCTATACAGTCCCCTGGGTTAGGGGCTCTATACAGTCCCCTGGGTTAGGGGCTCTATACAGTCCCCTGGGTTGGTTAGGGGCTCTATACAGTCCCCTGGGTTAGGGGCTCCATACAGTCCCCTGGGTTGGTTAGGGGCTCTATACAGTCCCCTGGGTTGGTTAGGGACTCTATACAGTCCCCTGGGTTAGGGGCTCTATACAGTCCCCTGGGTTAGGGGCTCTATACAGTCCCATCCATGGGTTGGTTAGGTGCTCTTTACAGTCCCCTGGGTTAGGGGCTCTATACAGTCCCCTGGGTTAGGGGCTCTATACAGTCCCCTGGGTTGGTTAGGGGCTCTATACAGTCCCCTGGGTTAGGGGCTCTATACAGTCCCCTGGGTTAGGGGCTCTATACAGTCCCCTGGGTTAGGGGCTCTATACAGTCCCCTGGGTTAGTTAGGGGCTCTATACAGTCCCCTGGGTTGGTTAGGGGCTCTCAATTCTCTGAAAAATTCTTTAGTAGGCATTTGAGGTTCCATTTGAATTTGTTCAGTTTTATTTTTGTACTAATAATTGGTTTTTGTTAATAATTTTAAATAACTTTTATTTTTTCGGGTTATTTTATTTTTAAATTCTACTTTTAAAATTTTTTAAATTCTAACTTTTAAAAATATGATGAAGATAGATCCAGTTATAGCTTATATTCAAAGAGGTTATCTATGAAATGTATTCAACCATCTATATACTATTCACTTAAAATCACAATAAGATGAATAAAATATTCTTGTTATAGAAAAGTTTGTGGCAGTTGTTTTTACCCAGGACAAATAAAGGGATCATGTGATCAGCACTATGCCCAGCCACCTGTGTGATCAGCACTATGCCCAGCCACCTTTACTTTTCACAGTACCCATCAGAGCTGGGTTGACACAAGACATCTTACACACACACGCAATTCATTTATTTCAACACTTTTGTGTTAGCAATATGAGGGTTTACTGTTAGCAGCTCCAATGTAATAACAAATATAGAAGTGCTGTGTGTACTTTTTAAAATTCTGCTTTAGCTATTTTATTTTTTTTTAAACAGTAAAAAGGCCAAGAAAGGTTTGTTCTAGAGATGAGCCCTCCTCTTGCATCTTTGAAGAGACAAATTTGTTCTGCAATAGATTCATCAACAGTTATCTGCACATGGCAAGAGATTGAACAAAAATGATGTGCACTTAAATGCTGTCCACAAGTATTGAGTGCCTCAGTTGTTGTATTGTAATCCCATGTTGTACTGTACTCCTAAAAGACTTGGTCCATCAGGACTAGACCAACTCATGTGTTCATGTCTGCTCAGCATCTAATTAGCTGATCAGTCTAAACATTTTTTTTCTGCTTGTGCTGTTTGCATGTTTTCATATCTGACGTTTTGCCTACTTGCGTTAGCCCAGTCATATTGATGTTTGATTACCACTGGCTAACCAGTTAATGTCAACAATTTGATGTTTTTTGCATGTCATGTAAGAATATTTATAAGTTGCTTCTTCTTTGCTAGAATCTCCTCAGTGGAGACCCAAAGTTATGCCTGTGGCATTTTTTTTTTACCTTTTTGATCTAACATGTAGAAAATAATGTGCACCTAACCCAAATGTTGCTTAAGGCAGCTGACATTTGATTTGTCACTTAATAAAAGAATCATGCAATATGTTCTTTTTTGTTTGATTTGTGTTTTTTTATATTACAATTTTAAAATCAGCTGAAGCTTTAAAACATACTTGGATTCTAAATAAAAAAATTTAAATGAGAGATTTGGGAAAATTTAATATTGGTGAAAATAAATGTTTCCAATTACAAGCTGCTATGGATCAGCAATTTTCTGAGTCATCGAATCATGTTACGGGAAATTTTTAAATGTTGTTAAATAAAATCAGCTCTCATAGCCATAGATTTTTTTTTCCTAATAAAACATCTAGTTGAGTAGTCACTAATCAGTGTTTAAAATATGATAAAGGAAAAAATGCTGAACGCTATATTTTTGTTATTTCTTCATTACATGTATAAACTTTATGTAATTTATTATAAACTATTTTTTTTTGTTTCTAGTAGATGCATGTTTGACCTCTAACATATTATCAAAATATTTTTCAAGGCTGATGAAGTCTATTGGAATTTTATTTTGTCAGCTCTAACAAATTAAACTGCAAGTCTTACACCTTATTCACTGGTCAAAACAAGTTTTCAAGGCGCAAATACTTAAGTTAGTCATTTATCAAATGTAAGAAAAAATCTGCTTCATGTATTTTTATATTTTTAAACCTTTTAATAGTTTGAAAAATTTGAAGAATAAAATTGTGAGAAAGGATCTTTGCACATGATGTATTCCTTGTCATTAGTTGAGGTCTGAACATCTGATCACATTCAAACATCAATTTCACTTTGTGTTCTTATGTTAACCTTTTTTTTTAAACTTTGTAACAACTGCGTTTTTTAACTTCTATTACACAGCTTTTGATCAGCGCTCATTTTAATTGAAAATAAAATTTGTTTTCAAATGGTAAAACTACATCAGGTATTTTTTAAATTTTATTTCAACTTTAAAAAGTGTTTTTATATAGTTTTCAAATCAAAAAAGTATATCACAAGTTTTTAAGTGCTTTTTATATTAGTAATATATAAAGCTCAAATGGACTCTGTGTGTGACAGCGGATCCGTGGAACACGTGCATCAAGTAAAAAACTCGACTTGATTGCTTTAACAACAGTAATATTGCTGATAAGGATGATACTGTTGTTTTGGGTTCGTTCATCCAAGAATACGAGAAACAGTGCTTTGTAACTTCAAACTTTATTTACATGGATCCATAAGAATAATTTTTCTACTGTGGAATATTATTATTACATTATAGTCTAGAACAAACTGACGTGGTGACATCTTACTACACAGTCACAGGCAAGCACCCTTGTTCATCTTGTGCTCCACCTTTTATACGTTACATTCTCTCCCCTTACGTCAATGAGCGATCTCACAAAAGCATGGGAAAATACATGACGAGTCGCTCAGACAGTCCTTCCGTTAGCCAGGTACTCTACATTCATGCAACTTCATGTAAAACACAATATAATAAACATACCCAATAATTCTGTGACAATGGCCTTAGTGTAGTCTTACTGGGAACTGCACAAACTTGTTGGAAATTAAGAGTTCTTGAGATGCATGACTATTGCAGATACAATATCCTAACAATGCAATAATCAGGTTTTATTTAACTGAGCTCTCAATAAGAAAAATTTGTAGTAATAGAATAAAGTGGAAGTGATCTCTGTTATGTAGTCATCTGTGTGCTTTGTTTTGATGGTGGTGATGACTGCAGTGAGGGTTGAGGTAACAGTTTAAGCCCTGATTTAATGCCAACACACGTACAATTTTAAGACTTTTAATAAACGAAATAAACTAGCACAGAGTTCTGCCACGGAGCACAAGACACACACTTCCACACGATAACAAGTCTAGCATTCAACTTACTTAATTCATTCACGCGGCCCCAACTTCACCCTAAGGTAACCCAACCCCTGCCTAACCCCAGCAGTCCTGCGAGGGGCGGGGTGCCTGACCTGCATGCATTAACTCAAACTTTGTTACGACTGGGACAACTACAGGCTATTCTGACTTGTATCTAGTAAGGGGACGTTCAATCAAATACACTAAGGGCTATTCCTATTACAGTTATTATGATCTATCTAATCTACAGTTAAACAATATAATAGTGTGGACATAAATACTATTAAGATTTAAACGATATTCTATCCGTTTTCTATCCTATGTTAATCCCAGTTATAACAATCTCCCCTAAACTTTCTGATACTCTAATTCTTGTAGAACAGTACAATTTAGCTAAAGATATATAGAAAGAAGTTTGTGATAAAAAGTACTCATTTTTCGAGAAAACCCATCAGGGCAAAAAGTCTTTAAAAATAGCATTTGATGATCTTAAACAAGGACAATGTGCCAGAAACCTAACTAAACTTAGGGTCATGGGTCAGGGCTTCACTTTAAAACAAATAATTAATATTCAGGCCTATAAAAACAAATAGTATTTATGCATCATTAGCTTAAAGTTAATCAGAGAAACTAGAATCTAGATAACACAATAACTGAGTTTTTTACTGAACTATTTCAGCCCTTAAATATTTCACATTAATCTTAACATTGGAATAGTTAAAATTAGGATATAATTTAATTAAAACAATTATTTACTATATTATTATGGAGAGTATGCTAAATAATACACAATATGGAACCTAAGTAGGTATTGTCAATTTTTTTGTTTGAATGTTCCCACCAAGAAAGTGGACAGAGGAAAATCTTAAAGCATTCGAATGGCACTAAATTATTGCTATTTTTTTTTTGGTTTAATAATTTAATTTATTACTCATATGAGGTTCACACAAGAAAGTTTGTTTCCAAATAAAAAATACAAATGGGGTGCACCAATGCAATGCATACACAAGGACATGCTACTAGTATTGCTACCTCTACCTGCATAGAAAAATATACAAATCAACATTAATGCATACACACAAGGAATGTGCTACCTCGCACAGCTCAGTTGCTCTGCTACTATGGTATAAAATTAAAACACCCCTTCCTGTTAACAAAAAATGACATGAAAGTTGAAAAAAACAAGTGTGTACAGTTCTTTAGAAATGTAATGTTTTAAAAGGTTTTTTTATTATTCTTTTAAGTGCACACATGTCTCACTCTCTGTCAGCAACATTTTTTCCAAGGCTAAGAGATCAATATCTTCAGCAATGTAATTATGGAGAACTAAATGACACAGACTTTTGTTGGTTGTATTAAAAACTAAATTTTATTTAAATTTAAAGAAGGAATATAAAAATAAAGGCATATTCGAATGTAGAAACATTTTTATTACACAATGTATACAATTTTCTCGCCCAAAACTAATAATTACTTTAAAAACAACATAAATAAGAATACCATTAAACAGCGATGTTTTTAAATGAATCATTAAAGTCTCTTAATCAATAAGTGCATTTTATATAGTGTTGTGTTGACTAATAATGTATATAATTTGGTTTTAATCTTTCTAATAGGTATCGGTAGCATATGTTATTTTAAATGTGTCAGATTTTTAGCTACTTAGTTATTTCTTTGCTTTGTCACTATCATCATTCAACGTGTAGTAAAGCACATTGTGTTTTGACCAATAACTATTCTATAAATTATTTTCTTAAAGAAGTATAACAGTAACAATATATAGGCCTATAATTCACACTTAACGGTTACCGATGGCTAGTTTTTTAATAGAATAGAATTTTAAAAACACAAGGTGCACAAAATTAACACAAACAATGTGTATAATAGAGTGGAAACAATTGAATATTTAATAGGGTCACATTTTGCATCACAATGCATGTCATAAAGTCTTGACATATGTGAGAAGTTTAAAAGAAATCAGTAATGTAGAAAGTAGGAGAAAAATTTTTACAAGTTTCTGCCCATGATGGATGAAAGACAGAGGAATCAAACAAAATAAAAGCTTGTAATTATCAAATTAGATCTGAGTAAAATAAGCCATCCAGTTATCAGAAATTGCTCAAAAGGAGCTAATACTTGTGTGAAATTTAGTCCACCTTGCTGAAATGGCACCTAAGTTATCGGTAAATACAAATAATTATAATTATTTATTATATCTACAAATCTTTAAATAATTACTCTAGCTTGTTATTCAGACTGTTTGTTATTACTTTCAGTATGCTGTTAATTAACCCTCCCCTTCTCATATCAATGTTGTCTTCTGCTGCCACTTTTAAAAAAGGCTGAGAAAATTCAGAAATTTTATACTTAAAGTTAAAGAATCAATTTAATTGTTAAAATATGTGCAAATGAAGAGAAACTTAAAATCTATTTGTTTTTGTTGTTTTGTTTTTTTTGCTTTAAGGCTACAATATTATTTAATTATATCATTTGATTGGTTAAATAGATCTAGAATAGGGGTTTACAAGTTTTTGGTGTTGTAGTATAACTTTTAAAAAAAAAAACATGTTTTGCTTCATGACCTAGTTCATAAACTACATTTATTTTATTTTAATAACACTCCACTGATTTTTTAAATATTTAAATAAAACTTTTCAGCCTTTCCCCACTGCGGCCCTTTATTGTGCAGACAAATTAGAAACAGATTCTTAAACAGACTGGACCATTAACTATAATTAACATTAGCAAATAATGCTGGTATAAATATTTTATAAATACACTATCTACACTGTAAGGTAAATTATAGGCAGGACACACAAATATGCACAGTTAAAGTGGCGTACGGTGATGGTACAAAACAGTCGCATTTTGATTTATATGGGCTACAGTGGTGGTCCAACACTCAAGAATAGCTTAATTATTTCCCCTTTTGTTGTTGGATTTTGTGATATTTAAATTAATTCTTAATAAATACTAATTAGAATTAAAATAAGATATTCTTGGGTTGAAGTATGAAGTTAGAAATGGGACAAAACTTTAATCAAAAGAAGTGACCATAAACCACACCAAAACAGTGACCAAATAAAAGCTTGGAATAAAACATGACTGGAATACATCAAGTCACCCTTAAAAATATTTCTTATGTAACTTTAAAATGCATTTGCCATTAAAAAATAATTTAAATCCAAAAATGTATCTGATGGTAAAAAAGCAAATATTGTTCATCTGTGAAGATAAAGTAAAATTCATCAGTAAATTTAAGGAGAATACGTCCAAAAACTACTTTCTTTTGTCTTGTATCATAAAACTATTGCGATGAGCAGTACTGGTGCTTGTTAAATGGGTTGGTAAAGGGAATTTGAGTACTCCTGCTCGTGCCAGTTGGCATAAACCATCCAGTACAGATTTGCCTTTAATTTCCACAGTAGATTTGCACACACTTTCACTGGCTGGTTTACCATAAAATTTCAGGTCAAACTGAGAATAAAAAAACAATTATAAAAAAACAGTAATAATCGAACAATTTACACACCCTACTGTAAACAGGGCACAGCACAACTTACACATCCTACTGTATAAATGGAACATTTTATAACATTCATACAAATTTCATAACATAATCCATTGCCCAAACCTTGTATTCCAATTTTTCTAATATTGGCTGTGGGTCCTCTCCAAATGTTTGATTGAGTTTTTCAATCCTGCGACGTTTTTCTTCACTGTTTCCATTTATAATCATCTCTGTATCTTCAAAATTTTCATTATCAAAACCTACAAATTTTAATACATGCAGTTAGGACTTGGTAAATATACATTTCTCAAGGGGGCCAAAAATCACAACAAAGGAATGTACTGCTACAAACAGGGTTCCCACAGAGCCAGGAAACCAGGGAAAAAAATGGGAATTTTATGTCAGGAAAATTTCATAATAGCCGTGAATATTTTTCACCCTTGAAATACCATGAGATTAGGACTAAGCTTGAGCCTAGCCTGATGTAGTCTCGCCAGTTTTCGTGGTTTAGAGTGAAGGCGCACAAAACTAGTCTCGTGGTATAGACCCCTTGCAAACTGACCTAATTCACGTGATACCTATGTCCGCCGCAATGGTGGTGAACATCGCCAGTAAACAATCAGCTGTTGTACAGTGCTGGGCGTGTCTCAAAATGTGGTTATCATATATTAAGAGCCTCGCTCGGACAGGAATGATACGTAAAAAAACTATTAGGAATTGAAGATCCTTATATTCGTGTTGACATATAATGCAGTAATATAATATAGATTATTTACATCAAGTTAGTAGCAATAGATCTACACAACAGTAACAAATGTGAGACCACTTAACCCCTACAAAAACCCCAATAAAACAGCTAATCTACTTCTGAGGTAACAACCACTGCTATTCTTAGATCTTAGCCAATTTGGGTAGCAAACTATAATCATCGACCATTTGCGATCAGTGCTACAATTTTCAATTTTTTTTTCAGGGGTGCCATGGGGTGCCATGTTTCCGGATTATCTTTGTCCGGGTTAGCAAAATTTTAAGTTTTAAAATGGCCGGGTTTGAATTTATAAAACAAAACAAGACTCTTGACGTATGGTTCTAGAAATCGTTTTTATTATTAAGACTCTGGAGCATTTTTACCATTGATCTGTTTTCCGCCAATCGCACAATGCTAGCTTAGGGTTACTAAACATTGGTGTGATGTCTTTTTTTCTTTGGTTTTTTTTTTTCAGGATTGGTATAAGATTTAGTTTAGGCTACACGTGATTTTTTTTAAGGCTTATTTGAACTTGCCGTGAACTCGCAGTGTAGCCTAGAGGTGGACCTAAATAAATATTAAATTACAGTGTAGCCTAGAGGTGGACCTAAATAAATATTAAATTACTAGGATCGCGTTTGAATAGTCTTATTTCATATTATCACCTGTTTTAAGGATAACCGTTTTGGCAGATGTCTTATTTCATATTATCACCTGTTTTAAGGATAACCGTTTTGGCAGACTATTTCAGGCTATTTCATGGACCTAAATAAATATTAAATTACTAGGATCGCGTTTGAATAGTCTTATTTCATATTATCACCTGTTTTAAGGATAACCGTTTTGGCAGATGTCTTATTTCATATTATCACCTGTTTTAAGGATAACCGTTTTGGCAGACTATTTCAGGCTATTTCATGGTTAGCCAGTGATACTGAATTTCGGAAAAACACAGAATAAAAAAAAGAAATTTGCGAAAGCCAGCTTTTCTTACGTTCACGAAAATAAATAAACAAATAAAAGGCTAGTGATGTCATCAACAATCTCAAATGCGTAGGGGTCAACTACAATTATTTCATGTGGGATGAGAGATAAAAATTGTAACAACTGGAGGAAATGGGGCTTGCTTGAACTCACTGTGAACCCAAGTAGGCCCACATGTTGATTCAGATAAAGTGACATCATCAACTATCTAAAATAGCAGTTATTCATGTTATGATGTATGTTATAGCAGAGGCGCTTTTCCCTGGGGCAGACTATCCCATTTCTGGATATAGTAATTCCTGTCTGTGGCAGACTATCCCATTTCTGGATATAGTAATTCCTGTCTGGGGCAGACTATCCCATTTCTGGATATAGTAATTCCTGTCTGGGGCAGACTATCCCATTTCTGGATATAGTAATTCCTGTCTGGGGCAGACTATCCCATTTCTGGATATAGTCATTCCTGTCTGTGGCAGACTATCCCATTTCTGGATATAGTCATTCCTGTCTGTGGCAGACTATCCCATTTCTGGATATAGTCATTCCTGTCTGTGGCAGACTATCCCATTTCTGGATATAGTAATTCCTGTCTGTGTAAAAGCGCCTCCCCCTCCCCCAGTTAGAAAGGTTTGTGGCACTTTTAAATTAATCTTTCTGGCCCTTTTGGCACCCGCTGGGGTTAGGTTTTTTTTTAATTTCTGACGCGACATCAACTTTCAGGGTTTAAAAAATTCAGTTTTGGGATTGAATTTTAGGATATGATTCACTTTTTAAAAATGAGTCGCACCCCTAAAAAACATCTGCTTTTGTGTGGTTTAATTTAATTTGGCAAGTTCAATGGTTATGCGCGTTGAAATTTATATGAAAAATAGCAGGGAAATTTTTTTAATAGCAGGGAGTTTTCTGGTTAAAATATGGTCAATGCTACTTGACCACTACAAGAAGAATAAAACTATTACCCTTTCTTTTTTTTCCTTGTTTGTTGATGAGTGGATTCTCTTTGTCCTCTTGCTCTCTGTATGACTGGCACTAAAACATTTCAAGAACAAAAAAGTTCAGATACACAGGCTACTTATCTGATACATATAGTCATCTTAGTCATCTAATACTTAGAGTCATCTGATGCCTAGAGTCATCTAATACTTAGAGTCATCTAATACTTAGAGTCATCTAATACTTAGAGTCATCTGATACTTAGAGTCATCTAATACTTAGAGTCATCTAATACTTAGAGTCATCTAATACTTAGAGTCATCTAATACCAGTCATCTAATACTTAGAGTCATCTGATACATAGAGTCATCTGATACATAGAGTCATCTAATACTTAGAGTCATCTAATACTTAGAGTCATCTAATACTTAGAGTCATCTAATACTTAGAGTCATCTAATACTTAGAGTCATCTAATACCAGTCATCTAATACTTAGAGTCATCTAATACTTAGAGTCATCTAATACTTAGAGTCATCTGATGCCTAGAGTCATCTAATACTTAGAGTCATCTAATACTTAGAGTCATCTAATACTTAGAGTCATCTAATGCTTAGAGTCATCTAATACTTAGAGTCATCTAATACTTAGAGTCATCTAATACTTAGAGTCATCTGATACCAGTCATCTAATACTTAGAGTCATCTAATACTAAGAGTCATCTGATACTTAGAGTCATCTAATACTTAGAGTCATCTAATACTTAGAGTCATCTAATACTTAGAGTCATCTAATACTTAGAGTCATCTAATACTTAGAGTCATCTAATACTTAGAGTCATCTGATGCCTAGAGTCATCTAATACTTAGAGTCATCTAATACTTAGAGTCATCTAATACTTAGAGTCATCTGATACTTAGAGTCATCTAATACTTAGAGTCATCTAATACTTAGAGTCATCTAATACTTAGAGTCATCTAATACCAGTCATCTAATACTTAGAGTCATCTGATACATAGAGTCATCTGATACATAGAGTCATCTAATACTTAGTCATCTAATACTTAGAGTCATCTAATACTTAGAGTCATCTAATACTTAGAGTCATCTAATACTTAGAGTCATCTAATACTTAGAGTCATCTAATACCAGTCATCTAATACTTAGAGTCATCTAATACTTAGAGTCATCTAATACTTAGAGTCATCTGATGCCTAGAGTCATCTAATACTTAGAGTCATCTAATACTTAGAGTCATCTAATACTTAGAGTCATCTAATGCTTAGAGTCATCTAATACTTAGAGTCATCTAATACTTAGAGTCATCTAATACTTAGAGTCATCTGATACCAGTCATCTAATACTTAGAGTCATCTAATACTAAGAGTCATCTGATACTTAGAGTCATCTAATACTTAGAGTCATCTAATACTTAGAGTCATCTAATACTTAGAGTCATCTAATACTTAGAGTCATCTAATACTTAGAGTCATCTAATACTTAGAGTCATCTAATACTTAGAGTCATCTAATACTTAGAGTCATCTGATACCAGTCATCTAATACTTAGAGTCATCTAATACTTAGAGTCATCTAATACTTAGAGTCATCTAATACTTAGAGTCATCTAATACTTAGAGTCATCTAATACTTAGAGTCATCTAATACTTAGAGTCATCTAATACTTAGAGTCATCTAATACTTAGAGTCATCTAATACTTAGAGTCATCTAATACTTAGAGTCATCTGATACCAGTCATCTAATACTTAGAGTCATCTAATACTTAGAGTCATCTAATACTTAGAGTCATCTGATACTTAGAGTCATCTAATACTTAGAGTCATCTAATACTTAGAGTCATCTAATACTTAGAGTCATCTAATACTTAGAGTCATCTAATACTTAGAGTCATCTGATACATAGAGTCATCTAATACTTAGAGTCATCTGATACTTAGAGTCATCTAATACTTAGAGTCATCTGATACTTAGAGTCATCTGATACATAGAGTCATCTCATACTTAGAGTCATCTAATACTTAGAGTCATCTAATACTTAGAGTCATCTAATACTTAGAGTCATCTGATACATAGAGTCATCTAATACTTAGAGTCATCTAATACTTAGAGTCATCTAATACTTAGAGTCATCTAATACTTAGAGTCATCTAATGCTTAGAGTCATCTAATACTTAGAGTCATCTAAGACTAATACTTAGAGTCATCTAATACTTAGAGTCATCTAATACTTAGAGTCATCTAATACTTAGAGTCATCTAAGACTAATACTTAGAGTCATCTAATACTTAGAGTCATCTAATACTTAGAGTCATCTAATACTTAGAGTCATCTAATACCAGTCATCTGATACCTAGAAACAAACCTGCACCTCACTACTAAGATCTAAGAAATATACTAAACATGTTACGGGTATATGGAACATCTTCTGTGTCCCAGGGCACAAAACCACACCCCTTTTTATGTTCTGGGTCAAGTTTTCGTTTTTGCTGGCTGAGCGAAAACATAGGACATGTTCTGAATTTTTAGTTGAGTGCGCATGCATCGCAAAAGTAGTAAGCGCATCCTAGGTCTCGGCTGATTGCAAAATTAAATATACTGATCTTGAGTTTTTGAGCACACGATTTCATAATTTATAACTTCTCTAGTCCCTACTAAAAATTACATTTTATTTTTATAATTACTTATTATTTTTTTAATTAAATCCCAAACACATTTTAATGAAATAATGTAATGTCTAAGGCATTACAATTTTGCCTTAAAACCAGATTAGGTATTAATTAGGAAAATAATAATTAATTAAAAAATATAATTTAACCAAATTTATTTCCAATTTTTCCTTGACCAATATTTTGTTTTAAGTGTATCAACATATTTTCATTTTCTGTCTGAGATGAATAAATCTATAGGCCCACCATATGTGCTCATGGGATCACACATAATCAACTGACTTTAAAAACAGGCAGATAAAAAAGTCATAGGCTAATTTATATAGGTTTAAAATGAGAAATAATTAACATAAAGAAACGTAGTCGGAGGGGGGAATGAGTGTCATAGGCCCTACTCTAAAAACGAGATCTACTTTTATTCTTAATTTTTAAAAAGCCCTAGTATTTAAAAGGTTTCAAATAGTAGATTGTAATAAACCAGGAGTGATCTCCCCTAAACTTTCTCGAATATTCTTATGTGAAACAACAGGGGATGGTAACTCGGGATATAGACATGATTTTTAATCAATTTTAAATACTTAGACTTTTTAAAATAGAATAAAATCACGAAGAAAAAAGAATTGCACACCAAGTGAACGCCAAATAAAATTTGCATAATAGTACAGACTATTATTAGTACTTTATAAATTCACATGCGTTTTTTTGAGATATCGGAAATAGCGAAAATTACTACTTCCAATCAACGGAAATTACTTAAAATTTGATAGAAGACAGAGAATTAGATCTGTTACTTACATGTGAAATTTCACTTATCTATCTGAAATAGTACTCAAGTTATAGGCTTTTGAAAAATTGAAAGTAGAAAAAGTTCCACTTCTGGTTATCTGAGATAGCTCAAAAGTTGATCCAGATCTACGATTTTGATATAATACTTTTAATATAATTTCATCAGCCTAGCTGTAACGGTACTCAAGTTATCGTATTTACAGATACACACACAGACACACACACATATTCACACACACAGACATACGGACAAGATTGCAAAACTATGTTTTTCCAAATCAGAGAGCTGTAAAACGTCGAGATTTGCAAAAAACTTATCATCCACTTAATGCAGTAAGCGGGGCTGAAATAGCCATACCAATAAAGATGTCTTACCGTAGTGTTTTTTAAAACAATATCAGCAAGGGAGGCAACATGTCGTCCACTTAGTTGTATGTCAATCAAACTGTCCGCGTTCAATGTTGAAGTTACAGCCTGGGGAGAAAAGCTTTCACTTAAAAAACCAGTACATGTCTTCCTTCATTCTATTACAGCTATAACAGTCTCAGTACATGTCTTCCTTCATTCTAAAAACCAGTACATGTCTTCCTTCATTCTAAAAACCAGTACATGTCTTCCTTCATTCTAAAAACCAGTACATGTGTTCCTTCATTCTAAAAACCAGTACATGTCTTCCTTCATTCTAAAAACCAGTACATGTCTTCCTTCATTCTAAAAACCAGTACATGTCTTCCTTCATTCTAAAAACCAGTACATGTCTTCCTTCATTCTAAAAACCAGTACATGTCTTCCTTCATTCTAAAAACCAGTACATGTCTTCCTTCATTCAAAAAACCATTACATGTCTTCCTTCATTCTAAAAACCAGTACATGTCTTCCTTCATTCTAAAAACCAGTACATGTCTTCCTTCATTCTAAAAACCAGTACATGTCTTCCTTCATTCTAAAAACCAGTACATGTCTTCCTTCATTCTATTACAGCTATGATACTTGAATATTACAAAAATAAAACAGTCTCAGTACATGTCTTCCTTCATTCTATTACAGCTATGATAGTCTCAGTACATGTCTTCCTTCATTCTATTACAGCAGGGGTCTCCAAACTTTTCAGACCGAGGGCCGCATTAACTATCAAATTTCAGATCGGGGGCCAGTTTCTTCCAGCCATTACTTTGAGTTCTCTGGGCACAGTTCCTCAGCCATCACCAACAAACGATTTTTCCTTAGACAAAAAGATCCTCGCGGGCCGGATGAGAGGACTTAGCGGGCCGCATCCGGCCCGCGGGCCGTAGTTTGGAGATCCCTGTATTACAGCTATGATAGTCTCAGTACATGTCTTCCTTCATTCTATTACAGCTATGATACTTGAATATTACAAAAATAAAACAGTCTCAGTACATGTCTTCCTTCATTCTATTACAGCTATGATACTTGAATATTACAAAAATAAAACAGTCTCAGTACATGTCTTCCTTCATTCTATTACAGCTATGATAGTTGAATATTACAAAAATAAAACAGTCTCAGTACATGTCTTCCTTCATTCTATTACAGCTATGATACTTGAATATTACAAAAATAAAACAGTCTCAGTACATGTCTTCCTTCATTCTATTACAGCTATGATAGTTGAATATTACAAAAATAAAACAGTCTCAGTACAGGTCTTCCTTCATTCTATTACAGCTATGATAGTTCAATATTACAAAAATAAAACAGTCTCAGTTTTTTCACCGGAAATCCAATTACAAGTATGTGCTGTTGAGATTACAACAAAAAATTAAAAAACCGAAATCTGGTACAGTCATTTTTGGCAGCCATCATTACCATGACGACGGTAAAAAAAAATAGGTCAGGCGACAGCCTATCATAAGTGGTAAATTATTTGTTTTCTCAAAATCATCAAGAATTTTGATAATTTTATAGCATATTCTCATAAAACAGCAGTTTTAGCCACTATGTGTTTTCTAAAAAACAAGTGGTATTTGTCACCATTTCTCCATTGCGAAGTTGCTATTAATAGCACACAGATCTGCCATTACTGAGTAGTTCAAAGATTGATAAAATTTTGTCAGATGGGTCTAGTTTGTTTTCATTTTGTATTGTAATCATTAATATTGACTTCAAATTGGAATGGCTAATTTAAATTACATGATTAGAAATGGGTTTGAAGATATAACCACTAGTTATACGAGTAAAAAGCTTGTAAAAAGCTGACCCACCTCAGTGATCAAGTGAAGATTACGAAGCCCACATTTGTTTATTATGACATATGGAGAACCTGGGAAGGTCACGGCAAACAGAGAATTGTGAGGGTTGTAAGCTTTAGCTTCTTTTCTCCCATGTGCTGATGCAGAACTCACATGGATTCTAAGCCAAACTCCACCAGCAAATAATCCAACATTGCCAAACTTCAAGAAAACAATATATATATGCTAAGTAAAACAATTGAGAAACTACATTTTTAAAACCCTAACTAACACAATACCTTACAAAGGAGCCCAAAAGTTATAGGGTTAGGGTAAGTTTCTGGAACCAGGGTGATATACTTAATGCTAACCTAATTTTCTAAGCCAAACCTTAACCTAAACAATATAAGTTATCTATAGGGGGAAATTAGAAATTTTAAGACGAAAACAGTTACTAGAATCTAAATGGATGGTTTTTAAACATTTTGCTCTAATAAAAAAAATAGTGGAAACTTTTCTCTAAAGGCTAAAAAAAAAGTTCTTTAAAAATTTGGAAATGTTACATTTGTGTATATCTATATCTATATATACTACTAAAACTCAACTTTGTTTACATGTTTGAATATTTATTTGTTTGTCTGATTTCGTACTGTAAGGAAACTGCTCTACGTGGGGGGCTGTAAAATAGTACGTAGGTAGAGAACAATTTTTCATTGCAGATAGACCGTTAATCACACATTTATTTAAAGACGTTAATTAATTTATTGATTTATTCATAGGTAGATTAACCACTTTAAAATTAAAGTTTTAGAACAATGGCATAACTTTGACTGAATAGTGACGTTTGATAACTCATTTTTTGTTTGTTATTGGGGAGAATCTGCATTATGTGTAGAGCTGTAAAATAGGATTTTGGGTGGTAAATATTGTTCTTTCTTAACCACACTGTTAATTACAAACTAATTTAAAGCTGCTAATTAATTTATTGATATATTCATAGGTAGATTAACCACATTAATTATAAAAGTTTACAACAATAACTTTAGTAATAGTAAAATATTCATTTCTTTATTTATTTATTTTTTACAACAATGTTTCAATTATTTTTTCTTAAGGCCTATATGTGAATGATAAGGTTGACTATCAGGACCTCGCAAGGCACAGGGCAGGTGAAGTAGAGTTCACCTGTTTCTATGTTCTCAGCATATGAAGGGATAGTGTGGTCAGAGCCATGCTCGGCCGGAATCTTTTTTTTTTTAAATACAAACATGCCTGAGACATGGTGGGGCACTGGGCAGGTGAAATAGAGTTTAGTAGAGTTTTTAAAATATAAAAAACGTCTTTTTGAATGTGGGGTCTGGTTATTTTGGGATGATAAGTGCTGGCAGACGTGATGTTATTTATGGATGACCCCCCCCCCCCCCCCCCGAAACCCACAGTTATCTAACTAGATAACGGGTAGTCTAGTAAACAACTAGATTACCCATCAGGCATTAACTTACCAAGCGTGTACTTTCAGACGTGAGGTAACTAAATGTAAACTATGTCTGATCTATATTTCTTGTATCTTAGTTTTTGAGGTGTGGGTTTGTCTACAAAGGGTATACTGCATGAAATCCTTGAGTGTACACTTATCACCCTGCGTAATAGTGAGCTAGAACACACCTCGACAATTGCCCAGGTGTTAGGGGTGTCAATGTTCCATCTCGGGAGTTAGCTGTTACACTAGCACAGGATTCCGTTTCTTTAACGTAGAGCCCACCATGTCTCTAGCAATTGAGGTGCTCTTTAGAAAATGTTCGCACCATAATGATGATTCTGGTGTAGTTGGACCTTAGGTCAAATTGTACCCATGACCACAGCCTGCCAACAGTGTGCCACATCCTGCCACCAGTGTGCCACACCCTGCCATCAGTGTGCCACACCCTGCCACCAAGGGAACAACCCTGCCACCAAGGGACCACACCCTGCCACCAAAAGACCACATCCTGCCACCAGTGTGCCACACCCTGCCACCAAGGGACCACAACCTGCCACCGCGGGACCACACCCTGCCTCCGGGGGACCACACCCTGCCACCAAAGGACCACATTCTGCCACCAGTGTGCCACAGCCTGCCACCAAGGGACCACACCCTGCCACCGCGGGACCACACCCTGCCTCCGGGGGACCACACCCTGCCACCAAAGGACCACATCCTGCCACCAAGGGACCACACCCTGCCACCAAGGGACCACACCCTGCCACCAAAGGACCACATCCTGCCACCAGTGTGCCACAGCCTGCCACCAGGGGACCACACCCTGCCACCAAGGGACCACAACTTGCCA
The DNA here is from genome assembly GCF_028476545.2 of Physella acuta. Lineage (NCBI taxonomy): Eukaryota > Metazoa > Mollusca > Gastropoda > Physidae > Physella > Physella acuta. Next base: position 138,706 of record NW_026732899.1, read on the forward strand.
CCAAGGGACCACACCCTGCCACCAAGGGACCACACCCTGCCACCAGTGTGCCACAGCCTGCCACCAAGGGACCACACCCTGCCACCGGGGGACCACACCCTGCCACCGGGGGACCACACGCTGCCACCAAGGGACCACACCCTGCCACCAAGGGACCACACCCTGCCACCAGTGTGCCACAGCCTGCCACCAGTGTGCCACACCCTGCCACCAAGGGACCACACCCTGCCACCAAGGGACCACACCCTGCCACCGGGGGACCACACCCTGCCACCAAGGGACCACATGCTGCCACCAAGGGACCACACGCTGCCACCAAGGGACCACACCCTGCCACCAAGGGACCACACCCTGCCACCAGTGTGCCACAGCCTGCCAACAGTGTGCCACACCCTGCCACCAAGGGACCACACGCTGCCACCAAGGGACCACACCCTGCCACCGGGGGACCACACCCTGCCACCAAGGGACCACACCCTGCCACCAAGGGACCACACCCTGCCACCAAGGGACCACACGCTGCCACCAAGGGACCACACGCTGCCACCTAGGGACCACACCCTGCCACCAAGGGACCACACCCTGCCACCAAGGGACCACACCCTGCCACCAAGGGACCACACCCTGCCACCAAGGGACCACACCCTGCCACCAAGGGACCACACCCTGCCACCAAGGGACCACACCCTGCCACCAGTGGGCCACAGCCTGCCACCAGGGGACCAGAACCTGCCACCAAGGGACCACACGCTGCCACCAAGGGACCACACCCTGCCACCAAGGGACCACACCCTGCCACCAGTGTGCCACAGCCTGCCACCAGGGGACCAGAACCTGCCACCAAGGGACCACACGCTGCCACCAAGGGACCACACCCTGCCACCAAGGGACCACACCCTGCCTCCGGGGCACCAAACTTTAAAGCTGGGGTACTACACCCAGATATTTACATTTTTTACAGCAGAAACTTTCCCAGGAGTCCCCTATAACTTCCCAAACTTTAAAGCTGGGGTACTACACCCAGATATTTACATTTTTTAAAGCAGAAACTTTCCCAGGAGTCCCCTATAACTTCCCAAACTTTAAAGCTGGGGTACTACACCCAGATATTTACATTTTTTAAAGCAGAAACTTTCCCAGGAGTCCCCTATAACTTCCCAAACTTTAAAGCTGGGGTACTAGACCCAGATATTTACATTTTTTACAGCAGAAACTTTCCCAGGAGTCCCCTATAACTTCCCAAACTTTAAAGCTGGGGTACTACACCCAGATATTTACATTTTTTACAGCAGAAACTTTCCCAGGAGTCCCCTATAACTTCCCAAACTTTAAAGCTGGGGTACTACACCCAGATATTTACATTTTTTAAAGCAGAAACTTTCCCAGGAGTCCCCTATAACTTCCCAAACTTTAAAGCTGGGGTACTACACCCAGATATTTACATTTTTTAAAGCAGAAACTTTCCCAGGAGTCCCCTATAACTTCCCAAACTTTAAAGCTGGGGTACTACACCCAGATATTTACATTTTTTAAAGCAGAAACTTTCCCAGGAGTCCCCTATAACTTCCCAAACTTTAAAGCTGGGGTACTAGACCCAGATATTTACATTTTTTACAGCAGAAACTTTCCCAGGAGTCCCCTATAACTTCCCAAACTTTAAAGCTGGGGTACTACACCCAGATATTTACATGTTTTACAGCAGAAACTTTCCCAGGAGTCCCCTATAACTTCCCAAACTTTAAAGCTGGGGTACTAGACCCAGATATTTACATTTTTTACAGCAGAAACTTTCCCAGGAGTCCCCTATAACTTCCCAAACTTTAAAGCTGGGGTACTAGACCCAGATATTTACATTTTTTACAGCAGAAACTTTCCCAGGAGTCCCCTATAACTTCCCAAAGTTTCATGGCAATCAAATGAATGGTGTAGTATTGCATAAAAGACCCAAGTACCAACACATACATACTTTATATACCAATACATATAATAAACCTGATTAACTTACAACCCAACCGTCTTTCCATTTCAGCTGAAGGTTGCGTACAAGTTTGGAACGTAATGTTCTAGGGTCAATACTGAGTTGCAGATCATTCCCTGACAAATAAAATCTGAGTAAAGTAAGGTAGCACTAGCAAGCATCCATTTTTTTAATAAGTATATACATAAAACTGATATAAAAATGGGCACTCTATTTTAACAGTGTGCAAGTAGAAGATTAGGATTCTTTCTATCCAAGATAATTCATTAGATTAAGATTACTGTTAACCTTAATTAATAATTCATTAAATTAAGAGTATAACTTAAGAGTTTAATCAATAGGATTAAAGATGTATAGTAATTTCTTTAGGTGAAAAATCTAGCTCTCCGATGTCCAATTGTATTGTGCCATGGATGTCAATTATTCATCACTGTGTGAAATATTTATACCTGTGAGATTATAGATCAGACTGAATGAAATATTTCTACCTGTGAGCTTATAGATCAGACTGAATGAAATATTTATACCTGTGAGCTTATAGATCAGACTGAATGAAATATTTATACCTGTGAGATTATAGATCAGACTGAATGAAATATTTATACCTGTGAGATTATAGATCAGACTGAATGAAATATTTATATCTGTGAGATTATAGATCAGACTGAATGAAATATTTATACCTGTGAGATTATAGATCAGACTGAATGAAATATTTATACCTGTGAGATTATAGATCAGACTGAATGAAATATTTATACCTGTGAGATTATAGATCAGACTGAATGAAATATTTATACCTGTGAGATTATAGATCAGACTGAATGAAATATTTATACCTGTGAGCTTATAGATCAGACTGAATGAAATATTTATACCTGTGAGATTATAGATCAGACTGAATAAAATATTTCTAACTGTTAGCTAAAAGAACAGACTGAATGAAATATTTCTACCTGTGAGTTTATAGAACAGACTGAATAAAATATATTTCTACCTGTGAGCTTGTAGACTTTCCAGAGCTTGGTTGTTGAGTGCAGCTGGATATCTGCAAAGAGCCAAACCAGTCATTAACAAGTTCCATGTTCAGATTTAATTATACACAAAACAAAAATACATCAGCCAAATTTGTTTTCAAACAAACGAGCCGACCTGCGGCATATCATATGCCGCTATTTAGTTGTTTTATTTTCTACTTTTCAGTAATTCATAATTTGTGAATTCGACAGTACCAATGCTGCCAATGAAATATTTGCTTTAAAACACTATCAGTAGGTCGTTAAGAACTATAATACCCCCACCCTCCTTTCCCCCAACCCCTACCCCCACCCACCTTTCCCCCAACCCCTACCCTACACCCCCCCCCCTGTGAAAGCAGCCTCCTCTTAGTTACCTCCCCTAAGTTTTAAATCGTTTCAAACTAAATTATCTGCCCCTAAAACCCGGCTCTACGAATGTAAACATTTAGCGTGAACCACAGCTCACCAGACCATGTAGGGGTGGAGTGGTAGGGAGCGCGCTTACCAGGGGCAGAACTACAGTGCCCGCCAGACCCCGCAATGCGGGGGGGGCCCAGACCGTTTGGGGGCCCAAAAATCCTGGCTAAATTATTAAAAAATAAATAAAAAATGTAAATTTTTTTTTAAAAATTAGCTGGAGGTCAAGTTTTCTTTCTTCTACAGTTACAAACAAACACGATAGTCGGCAAACGTCTTTGAGAAAAATGCACAGACTATACAGCTCGAGAGACCGCCAGACATATAGACAACTTCAAAGACGTAGCCTACCGTTCTTTTTTGTGGCGTCGATTAGGAGAGCAAAAAAGCATTGTTATATTGTTTACATTATTAAATACATATCTATGATTGTGTGTTTAAACTACTGGCCTGAATTCTACAAAAAATATAATTATTTATTTCGATCTCATACATTTTTAATTGCGTTCATTTTTACTTTAACAACTGTATCAATAAATTTGTAAAAGTTTAAGTTATCTCCCTTCAGCGAAGCATCTAAAATTTGACTGTGCCGACACGCTTTGAAATCGGGCTGGGGGGGGGGGATGTTGCGGCAACTATCCTGGTCTTCTAGACGACCGGAAAAAGTCGGCACTATTGATGTAGTTGTTCATCGGCGCTTTCTTGTCCCCTTCCCTTGAACCTTCCCAACTCTCGCCCCTCCCGCCCCCCCCCCCTCATCCCTACCCCTCACCTCTACCCCTCACCACACCCTTACTCTTACAATAAGATGTAATGCATAGATTAACGAACCGTTTATGAACTACTGAACTGTAAACTGACCACTTCTGCACATTTTGTCAAAGATACTAGTCAGTAGTTGTTCATTTACCCGATGAAGTATTTTGGTGACGAATCTAATTCACACAAGGAAGGCAAGACTCGTCTTTATATTATTAATCGTTTTATAATTAGTACACGTATTAATTTAACATTAGTTATTAACACTAAATACATTAAAGTTAAAAAAAAATTAGGATTCAATGATCTAGCTTTTAAGCCTAAAAATAGCCAACAGATCTATACAAGGGCGGAACTACTAGGCCGTTTAGGGGCCCACAGCTGACCATAATTAAATTTTTTTTTTTATTTTGAATTTAATTGACTCGTTTCCCCCCTTTGATAGCGAAATAGAGGACACGTAACTGTTTGACTGATCATCCAAAGTGTACTGTGGCGGATGGGGTAGGGGATGGGGACCAAACAAAAAATTATTTATAGTTGTATTTTTTAACCATCGTCAACGCCGAGTTCTATTTCCCTACAATCAAACACGCTTTCGCCGGCAAAATTCTTTTAAAAAAAAAACAACAAAGTCAATAGCACGAGAAGCCGCTACATATGAAGTGGGCTTTTATGATGCGCGGTTCTTCTTTGCGGCATTAGTTAGGGACCCGAATGTTTGTGATAATGGTTGAATTTGTATTCTGTACTATCTTGTATCCTACAATAATAAAAAAGAATATAATACTAAAAACTTCGTTTTTATATACGTTTACTTTTTTTTTTGCTTTTACAAGAAACTAGGCATGCTGCCCAGCTTCGCTTAGGCTTTCGAAAACATTGACAATTTGAATGCTTAATTAATTCGCCCATATAAGGCGCCGGTTAGTCGAGGTCAGTTTTGACCCCCTCATCGTAGACTTTTCGGCCAACCGGCCCCCGTGTTCTGTCGCCCCAAGGCAAGATCCTGCCTATCGGGCACCCGACAACTTAGCTTTATAGATCATCTAGATCTAGATCTAGAATCTCTAGATCTATGTGATCTAAAATCTCTAGATCTAGATGATCTAGAATAGATCTAGATCAATATCTAGATCTAGAATCTCTAGATCTAGAATCCAAATAGATAAAATAATTTTTTAAAGTTTAGGCCGAGAAAATCGTATTGTATACATTTCATAGCGTACATAGCTCTAAATCATATTTGAATCTTTTCTTCTTCTTCTTCTTCGTTCTTAATTATTAGTGTTGAAGGGGATCGAGATTTATCTGCCAGTGGGTTTGAACTCGAAACTTTGTTCGAATTTATCAAACATGAGCTTTTTTTGCCGACTCGACCACGCCTCCAACACAATTAAGCGTTACGTGTCAATTGGTTATGCGCCATTGAGGCCATTGACTCCGATTTCAGCCTGCTTTTCTTTTTGGATTTGCTTCCATAGCCTTTGTCCAACCAAGAACAAACTACAAGGCAGCAGTTTAATTTTGGAGTTGTCTCTCCTAGAAGAGTGGCTGTCCCCAGCTAACGAGCCTCATCTGCCCGAGGGTTCGAACTCGAGTCTTTTCGGTTTAGCAACCATGAGCTTTACCGACTCGACCACGCCGACCCTCATATTTGAATGAAATAGCTCATTTCTTTTTATTCTAAACTCGGAAGATGACGTCATCAGTTTCATGCTCTTTTTTTTTAGTGTAAACAATAAGCGACGTCATTGTTAATTGCGTTCTTGTCCCAAGTTTATACACTTTTCCGGTTGCATAAATAATACTGTTTCTCCATATTCGAACACGCCTTTATTTTTTTTTTTTTTTTTTTTTTTTTTTTTTTTTTTTTTTTTTTCTTTAGATAAAATTGTGGTTATACATTTAAAACATCTAACATATTATTTTCAACAAAAGTCCGTAAAAAGTTCATATATCGCTGCCGATTCTGTCGTGATGTCAGGCGAAAATATTTTGCGGACAGAGAGAGAGAAGAGCGCACATGGGCCATTATATATTAGGATAGCATAGTTAACTTTTAAATTGGAATTATCTCCCCTGAGTAAATTTTACAATGGCCGATGCTGACGTTCATAGGCGTGTTGTTGTCTCTTTCAAGATTTTTTCCCCAGCCAACCCCATCCCATCCCTCTTTTTTAGCCTCGCAAGTATCGAGTAGATCAATGTATCGTTTATGAACTACTTCCTAACCGTGCGATTCACCACTTCAGCACATTTTGTCAGACACTAGACAGCACTAGTCAACAGATATTAATTTACTTGTATAGTATTAGGCACATCTAATTCACAACACAGGGAAGGTAAGATTATTTTTAGAAATTAATTAGAACGTTTAGAATTAATTGAACATTATTAATAGTCAATTACTATTTATAAATGACGTCATTGAGGTGGGGGTGTGTGAGGGTCTGGCTTTTTGTTAGTCGTTAAAAAATGTGACGTCATTTGTGGATTCCCCCCCCCCCCTAAATCATAAGGTTATCCGACGCGTGAGCTGGCCACATACAGTTGTAAATGGGAAAAACATTTTTCCGTCTATTATGCATTACTGCATCATTCACCCAATCGCCATGAAAACTTGGGAAGCTGTTGAGTACAGCCCCGCAAAGGTTTCTGTTATAGGCCTAACATTTGTTTACAATTGGAGTGGGGACGCCCAACGGAAATATGTGATTTAGCGCCCCGAGATCTTGCATAAGCGGATGAGGTTACTACTTGAAACCACCGGCGACAGTGTCATCCTGAGCGTATCACATATGAGCAGGTTGGCCCCCACATCCAGTCGTTTAAACGTTCCCACAACACTAGGAATAAGTCTCGCTACTACACTCGCTGACTAAATCTAATCAAGTGTTGCACAAATGTTTCTTCCAGACTGCCGGAAGAAACAATGTGTCACGCCCATCACCCTTGCAGTAATGTAACCGGTAGCTCCCAAAAGCCCCGTGACTCCCCGGACACCTGGGCTTACAGCATGCCCTAGCAGGTCTAGTTGGTAGTGTGGACAAACCCGTGCCCTAAGATCCAAGACATGAACTGCCGACATTGTTAATATTTAATTCAACTTCTGGAAAACAGGGCACACGTCTAAAAAATACACGGTTGGTAACGTTTTGATGAAAGCCTCATAAAAATCGGCGCCAGTTTGGTGTGTTGGACTAGATTTAGAGAGTCCGTGCTTTTCACTTGGAAAACTTAATGGGACCAGCTCGTGTGTTGGTAAACCGCTGATTTATTCGTGTACCAGATGGACATTTTTTAAAAATTTAAAGCGACCCTTGTTTTATATATATATATATATATATATATATATATATATATATATATATATATATATATATATATATATATATATATATATATATATATATTTATATATATATATATATATATATAGGGGCACAAAAAAAATCTGCGGGGGGGCCTTTTTTTTCTAGTTCCGCCACTGGCGCTTACAGCTTGTTTTCTAGCGTCTCCCAGTAGAGAATTATATATATATAGATAGTAGTCATTTTTTTTTCTTTTCTCCTTTTAGTTCCTTGCTAATGCTGGTCTAATTATTTAATCTTTTTTCTGAACTTTCATTTCTACAGTCCTCCATTTTGACTTCTAATTGCAAATGTTTCTTTTTTCTTTGACTTTTAGTTTTTTGAGTGTTAAATCTTCTGGAGTTTTCTATCTTGACAGTTTGTGGGACAGTATTATATCTCTTCATTTTATTAGTCAGGCTGTAAAAAGGTAAACATTTATCCATGGGTAAGGATTTACTTTAGCATAGGTGGTTTGATCTGCATCAGCTATTTGGTGTGACAGAAAGATTTCTCATAGTTAACCTCATCCAGTCACTGGTCAGGTCCATCTTGTATGGATGCAAGGCACAGACCCCCAGAGATGGCTCAAAAAATGAGATACAGACCCCCAGAGATGGCTCTTAAAATGAGATACAGACCCCCAGAGATGGCTCTTAAAATGAGATACAGACCCCCAGAGATGGCTCTAAAAATGAGATACAGATTCCCAGAGATGGCTCTAAAAATGAGATAAGACCCCCAGAGATGGCTCTTAAAATGAGATACAGACCCCCAGAGATGGCTCTAAAAATGAGATACAGATTCCCAGAGATGGCTCTAAAAATGAGATACAGACCCCCAGAGATGGCTCAAAAAATGAGATAAGACCCCCAGAGATGGCTCAAAAAATGAGATAAGACCCCCAGAGATGGCTCTAAAAATGAGATACAGACCCCCAGAGATGGCTCAAAAAATGAGATACAGACCCCCAGAGATGGCTCAAAAAATGAGATAAGACCCCCAGAGATGGCTCAAAAAATGAGATAAGACCCCCAGAGATGGCTCAAAAAATGAGATAAGACCCCCAGAGATGGCTCTAAAAATGAGATACAGACCCCCAGAGATGGCTCAAAAAATGAGATACAGACCCCCAGAGATGGCTCTAAAAATGAGATACAGACCCCCAGAGATGGCTCAAAAAATGAGATAAGACCCCCAGAGATGGCTCTAAAAATGAGATACAGACCCCCAGAGATGGCTCAAAAAATTAGATAAGACCCCCAGAGATGGCTCAAAAAATGAGATACAGATTCCCAGAGATGGCTCTAAAAATGAGATACAGACCCCCAGAGATGGCTCTTAAAATGAGATACAGACCCCCAGAGATGGCTCAAAAAATGAGATAAGACCCCCAGAGATGGCTCTAAAAATGAGATACAGACCCCCAGAGATGGCTCAAAAAATTAGATAAGACCCCCAGAGATGGCTCAAAAAATGAGATACAGATTCCCAGAGATGGCTCTAAAAATGAGATACAGACCCCCAGAGATGGCTCTTAAAATGAGATACAGACCCCCAGAGATGGCTCTAAAAATGAGATAAGACCCCCAGAGATGGCTCAAAAAATGAGATAAGACCCCCAGAGATGGCTCTAAAAATGAGATACAGACCCCCAGAGATGGCTCTAAAAATGAGATACAGACCCCCAGAGATGGCTCTAAAAATGAGATACAGACCCCAAAAAAATTTAAAATCAAATTATGAGCTACAAACTGGTACAGATTGTTAAAACTGTTTATTTTTGTGACAAGAACGCAAATAATAATGATGTCACTATGGAAAGTACACAAAACCAATTTTAGAATATGAACTATTTAATTCAAATTTGATTTAGATCTATAGATCTACTTATCAAGATGTACTCTATGTAATGTATACAATTTTCTTGGCCAAAAGTAATACAACTTACTTTCAAAACCAGCATGAATACCATTGAACAGCCGGTTTTTTAATGGAATCATTTAAGTCTCTTAAAGAGTGTGTGCATTTAATATGGTGTTGTGCTGACTAATAATGTTTATAATTTGGTTTTTCTAATAGGTATTGGTAGCCTATGTTATTTTAAATATGTCAGATTTTTAACTATTTAGTTTTTTATTTGCTTTGTCACTAATACCGTTCAAAGTGTAGTAAAGCACATTGCATTTTGACCAGTAACTTTTTATAAAATATTTTTCTCAAACAAGTATAAAATTAAAATATATGGGCCTATAATTCACGTGTAACGGCTATCGGCGGCTATTGGAAAGAGAAGTTTTAAAAGTAGTGTCTATGTAGTCTACACAGTATTATAACAAGTTGTAAGGTCAACTCAAGTTCGTGACCTATATTACTATTTCTTTTATTGCTTACGTACCGCTTCATTTTGTATGCAGATTGATGTTTTGTGGTTGTTAAATTCACTATATGAAAGCTTACATAAATCAAAACAAGTAAAGCTCTTTGTTACCACCCACCACCCACCCCACCCCCTTTCAAGTTGACATCAGAAATTTAATTCCCTTAAACTGTTGAGAAAACATGTAGAACAATATTTTGAATGCACTAAAAATTTCTCTCTCTTATTATCTGAGATGCATTTTTAATTCAAAGAAACTTACACTCAATTACAGGATTTGACAACAAACCCTCAAAATAAAGCTTTTAAAAATCAAAATATAAAACTTACACACAAGTTCCAAATCTCCAACAGTCTCATGATTCAATTCATCATCCTGTCAAAAATGTATTTTTTTAAATGAACCACATGTATTAATTGATTAAAATTCAGTAACTCAACAAAAATAATTTTGTTTTATAAATGTTATATAAAGTAATTGTTCCACTACCCAAATAGAAAATATACAAGAGAGAGGATACACTATTAACACACAAGACTAATGAGACAATTTATTTCTTGTTTTACATAGTTTCATTTACAACATTTTGATAATTTAACAGTTTCAGAATGAGCTTTGAATCAATAAGAGTTTTATTTTTATGTTACTAGGAAATAATAATTATCTATAATAATAGTTTCGTTGTCTGTCTGTGTATCTATCTGTGTATCTATCTGTCAAGAACGCTATAGAGAAAACACAAGCAGAGTAAAAACTTTCATAGTAAAATGAAAACGAAACATGACGTCACATAGAGCATATAGTGGGAAAAAGTCTAAAGCTGGGGAGTGCACACAATAATATGACGTCATTGATTCTCGAGTAAACATTGAATTAAAAAGCCAATTTTGTCTAATCTTAAAAGTGGTTTGCGTGAAGAGTTTCTTTCATACAATTCCTAGGGTAGGTGCGAAGCCCCACCCCCTCGTAAGAACGTCTAACCCCCCCCCCCCCCCACTCAAAAGAAATGTCGTCATTGATACTCTATAATAAAATTACTGCCTAATTCATGTGTCTAATCAAAATAGTGGTTTGCTAGCAGAGTTTTTTACATGCATCTCTTCGGGTAGGGGCGAAGCCCATTTAACCCACCCCCGGTAGAACGTCTAATCCCTCCCCCTAAAAAAACAATATATAATTTTCTATAGAAAATATATTATACTTTTACCAGTGTCTGGCTCCTGCGCCCCGGAAAATTTTATTCGCCTCTGCAAAAATTCAAGTGCCCCAACCCCAGAAAAATATCTGAAAGAAACACTGACTGCGAGAGTGAGGTTTATCGGCCGAAAGTAGGAAACGAGGTCTAAATTATAGAAGTAAGCTCTACCTTTAGTCTGTATGATCAACAAATACGATCAGTGTTTATTTCAGACTTTTTCCTCCCCTGAGTGGGGGGGGTACTTGAAATTTTCGGGGCAGGGGGCGGACACTGGTGAGTATATTTTCTATATAAATTCTATTTTGTTGAATGGGACAGTAGATGTGCTTTGAGATGTGTGTGTGTGGGGGGGGGGGGGGGGGGGCAAGTAGAGTCGCCTAAAAGAAACTCTAAATGCGACTTTTGTCATGATTGAGATTTGTTTAGGAGTATGGCTGCAACTATATTTAGTATCAATGTGCATTAACTAGGTAGAGATCAAGCTTAAATCAGATTGAAGTACCGATTCTGGATAAAAAATGCGTTTTCAATGTCATTTTTCGTTTCCGGTTAAATTGAATTAAGGTGGTGACAGCACTATCAATCTAGCACCCGTTGTATCCTTCCTCAACAGGCCATTTTTCTCATAGTGAATAGTTTTAATAACTAAAACACAATAAGTAATTATGGGCTAAATAAACCTGAAGAAAAATAGTATACTAAAGCATGTTCAGCATAATAATGAGAATAGTCATGGAGTTTCCTATCTCCCATCAGGATTGTTAGTAGGGGGGGGGGGGGGGGGGAATGAATGAATGGGTAAGGTTGAGAGTAAATATATATGTGTGTCTGTGTGTGTCTTTTATGCATTACTAAACCTTTCATCCAATCGCCATGAAACTTTATGAAGTTGTTGAGAATACTTCTGGGGAATTTTCTGCAAAAAAAGAATTTCAAATTTGCAGGGGTGGCGCCCCTTCAAGGCGCGATTTTATTCTTCTCTATGTAAATATAAAAGTCAATTGCGGTTTGACACTGTTCATCCGATCACCACTGAACTTTGGGGAGTTGATTAGAATGCTCCAGGGTAGGGTTCTGTAGAAAAATCTTTTTAATTTTTAAAAGGCGGTGCCCGGGAGGGTGTGATTTTTCTCTATATACCGTACCTAAAAAATAAAAGTCAGATGCAGTTCGAAACCGTTTATCCAAGTGCCATCAGCTTTAGGGAGTTGATCAAATTACTCTCTCGAAGGTATCTCTTATGTGTCGCCCGGGAAGGTATGATTTTTGTCAATACACAGTTTGGCGGCCAGAGTGTCAGGGCAGCTATCTAAGCACTTGGTATCCGTTAATCGGGCGTCCTGCATAGCGGATAAGGGGTACAACTATATTCAGCATTAAAACTTCAATAGGCGAAGCCAATGAGACAAGCGAAGCGCCCTGGACTCCACTGTGAGCACTATGGCACCTAACTTCGTTTTAAAAAAAGGCTATAGACTTTATTGAATCAGGCTAGTCCTCCGGCGCACTGGAAGGGGGCGATTTGGCACCCCTGGCTTACCCTTGAGCACCATGGCTCCTACATAAATTATAAACAGTGTGATAGTCTATGGATAAGATAGGGCATTATAGCTGTTCAATAAATTGAATAAGGCGAGTTAGCCATCGCCCCGGCAGGGTGCAATTTGGCCCCCCCCCCGGGGTATCCTGTGAGCAATATGATGCTTACGTCAGTTTTAAACATTGCGACGGAGTATGCATAAGATTGGGTTTCATAGTCATTCGCTAAACATAATCAGGTGTGTCTGACGGTGCCCCGGAAGGTTGCGATTTGGCACCCCTGGTTTTATTGGGCGGTATTATAAGTAAACCCGTGCCCTGATAAATATGATCCAAAAGCAGGCATTATTTACATTTAAATAACTCAGTTTTAGGAAACAAGGTCAGGCGTCTAAAAATATAGGGTAGGTAAAGCATTGATGAAAAGCCTTCTTTAGATTTTTTTATTTTTTATTGCTACACCTTTCATCTGATTGCCATGAAATTTAGGGGAAATGGTTGAGAATTCTCCTGGGGAGGTTTATTTCAATTTTGCATCGGCGGCGTCCCGGCAGGAATTAATTTGGGTCACCGGGTTATCCCATGAGCGCAATAGGCGCCTATGTTCGTTTTAAAGAGTGTGATTAAATATGGATAAGAGATAGTTTAATAGTCTTTCACTAAACTGAATCGGGCGCGCCCGCAGCAGGGTGGAATTTGCCCTGGGCTATCCTGGGACTTTCTTCTAACACTGCGACAATGCGCAGGGACAGGCACACTAGTAGTAAGTACATTCCCGGACAGATAAAGCTTGCTTGCTGTGTACTGAAACTCATCTATAAGAAAAAACTACAAAATCAAACTGCTGACTTGTAGTTCGTTCTTGGATGGACAAAGGATATCATACTATGAAAGCAAATCCAAAAAGAAAAGCAGGCTGAAATCATAGACAACTGACTATTTGGCACTTAACAGATTGACACATACTACTAAATAATGTTGGAGGAAATTCTGTCCAATATTACAATTAGGATGCCACAGCTGGTATTGGGACCTGGGACCTGTTCATAATTGGCGTGTTTAAAAACCCAAATCTGCACACAAAAAAATAATCTATTAAAAAAACAATTTTAAAAAAAAAAACCTATGCAAACAACTCAGCTATCGAGATTGAACATTAAACTTAAATACACATTGCTTCTCGCAAAAGCGAGAGCTTAGATTGGTTCAGATCCTGTAAGTAATCGAGAGTCGTGAGGCACTGTGTTCTCCGCTCAGCCATGACATTTTACGATAATTAATAAATATTTAATGATTTTGTATATACAGCTAAATCTAGGATATTTAGAAATAGCGACACAAGAACTAACAAAAGCAAATCCACATAACTAATTGCAATAAAACACAACAAAATACTAGCAAATCAACAAGAAAAATCAAATAAACATCCAAGTCCGAATAGCGGCCATGGCCTTAGGGACCCATGGCTGCTATTAGGACCTGGGTCCCTATAGGACACTGGTCCTAAAAGCGGCCTGGGGCTTTTAGGAACCGGGGCCCAATAGCGGCCATGGCCATAGGGACCCGGGTCCTAAAAGCAGCCCAGGGCTATTACTATTGGGACCCTGGTCCTAATAGCCACTTACTAAGTACTTACAACTAAGAAAGAGAATGAAGAAGAGTGATACTTTAAATTAAATTAATAAATTAAACATCTAGGCCCTAGGCCTATGCTTAAATGACGATAAATGGCTAGCCATAAATATTTTTTATTAAATAATAATAAATATAAAATAATATAGGCTTAATAAATGTCAAAACTGAACATATTTATCATTTGATAAATTATGTGATTATCTATAATATAACGCTGCTGGTAGTGTGTCAGTCCTTCCTTCCTTCCGTCATCGCTATAGATTTTGGAACCATAAAAGTAAACATTCGCACCATGCTGTGCTTTTCAGTGCACCGCAGTGTCTTATTATAAGTATTAGAGTAGGGTTTGTTTATATAGCGGCATAGAGCTATTTTATAATTGCCACGGTTTTTACTCTTTCGCATAACGTCAAGAAAATATTAAATACACGCAAACTGCTAAAACGTATTAAAAAGATTAATGTCAAATATCATTTTCGTTTAGGTTCCCAGAAAAAGTGGATACATTTTAATAAGATAATAACAGTACGGTAGAAAAATCAAATTAATTTAACTCTTTTCTAATTTTGACAAAGGAGGTAATTTAAAAATACATTAAACTCACGCTAATAAAAAATGTGAATGCAAATAAACGTTCGTCATAGAAGGAATTAGTGTTGCAATAATATAATTAGCAAAATGTGAATGCAAATTATTCGGATGTGTAAGAGGAAATTATTGTTAGGATATTTTAGATACTGCCTATTATTTATACTGTTTTCTAATTATTATTCTATCTTTCGGGTTTTATAGGAGATGCGTAGCGAGGGGGGGGGGGGGCATATGTCCCCGGGTGCCGACCTTAGAGGGCGCCAAAGTGGGTTGGAAAAAATTTGCGAGGGGGGGGGGTGGAAATCGTAAGTTTTAGGGCGGGCGGGGGGGGGGGGGGGGAGAGAGAGGGGTGCAAATCGAAAGATTGAGGGGGTTGCAAATCACCGGAAAGGGCGCGATTTGGCGCTACGGGCTAGACTGTGAGCAATATGCCTTTATGATTGCATTTAAATTGTGTTTATGTTATGGGTGTTGTGTTTGTTTTTTCGTTTTTTTTTGCGTTCATTTGTGTTGTGTTTAGTTTTGTTCTGTTCCCAAGTTGGTACATTTAAAAAAGATTTACCGTGGCGGAGCACGGGATGCAGCTAGTTAATTATAGGCCTACTATTGTAGTATAGCTAGATCTAGATCTATTTGTTATAAATCTAATAGCCAATAGTCTGGCAATAGTAGATCTAATAGGCCTACTAATAAACTTAAATAAACTATTACTTTATTATTAGGCCCTACTATTATTTAATAATATTTTGAAGTATTTTGAAGTATTTTAGGTAATCTATCGTTTTAGGTATGTAAAATCACTCGCGGCTAGTAATGTACAAAAAAGTTAGCTCATTGTCAAGGCTTTAATAGAAGTATATAGTGATATATTTGTGTCAAATATCTATATATATAATTCTCTTCTTGGAGACGATAGAAAACACCAAGCTGTAAGCGCGCTCCCTACCACCCCCAACCCTACATGGTCTAGTGAGCTGTGGTTCACGCTAAATGTTTACAATCGTAGAGCCTGGTTTACTAGTGAGGGCTATAACTATAAGGGGCAGATGTGTGTGGGGTAGAGGTTGGGGAAAGGAGAGGGGGTTATCCTCCCTAACGAGCTACTGATAGTGTTTTAAAGCAAATATTTTCAGTGGCAGCATTGGTACTGTCGAATTCACAAATTATGAATTACTGAAAAGTAGAAAATAAAACAACTAAATAGCAGCGTATGAAATGCAGCAGGTCGGCTCGTTATAGATAAATGAATAATAAACCTAAATCAATGGCTAAATATATCAATAGGCTTATAGTTATAGGCAAGAAATTATCTTTAAACAGCATGTTTGCGAGCAGGATTTGCTATATAAAAAGCGGCCATCTGTAAGTTAGAGTGGCTTCCCCTGAATCTTGCGCGTTTACTATAAAAAAAAAATAAACAAGATGGCTCAGCCATTGGCTGCTATAGTAAATGAGCATGGTTGCATCTGTTGGAACCATCGCTAGTCTTCATATAAATAGTTTTAATTCAATTGTTTAAAAACAGGTAGAATCTACATAATAAATGAAACAAGGGAACATTTTTGTGTTTTTCAAAACATAAATCCTCCGCAAAATGTGAAATAATTTTAAAATTTTTAATTTAAGGAGTCCCCTGTTTTTCACATTACTAGTCGCGGGCGATTTTACGTAGATCTAGATCTAGAAGCTAGATCCTACCTAAAACGATAGATTACCGTAGCCGTATTTAGATCTAGAATCTAGTAGTAGGGTTGTCGGCATCCGCCGAGTTCGCGGTAAAAACATGACCCGAAATCGCCCATTACTTTCTGATACCGGACCCACGAGATTTGGTTTTGCATACTAATAAGTTTTTAATTTATGGTAATTAATTAAGTTTAAAAGGTCATTTCCTAAGGTTAATTAAAAAGTAGAGTGGTTGTCCCTTAGTTTTAATGGCTTTGCGACCTGATTGCATGCTGTCTCTGCTTTGGTCTTCCCCCTGTATCAAGGTTAGTTTCAAATACGTTGGAATCTCGATTTTTTAAAAGATTCCTCTAGATGAGAGTAGATTACTGATCAGACATATCTTAAGTAATTGGAAATGAAATTTGTTTTTGGATATTTTGACTCCGACATTAGTTATACCCCTCCGAACGTAGACACTGTATGTAGGTCACGCTGCCACCATTGTTATATTTTTTCATCCCGATCTTCCTGCCTTTAAGTTTGGTCCACTAATAACAGCAATCTTATGGCATGTGCAAACAAATCTAATTTTTTATTTCAAAATATATTTACATACCCATCTTTAATTTTTTCAGCTCTAGTTCTAGTTTTCTAGAATATGTTTTTCCTAAAAATCCAATTTTGTCAGACTAGACTCTAGACTGACAAGAGTCAGACCTAGATCTAGATCTAGGTTACCTGTCTGTTGCTATACACTAACATTGTGCTAACTGTAATTTTAAGTATTCAAGTTCTACTTACCCTTAGATATAGTTATATGCTGAAAATCAGAATCCATACACAATTCACACATAAAAACATTGATCTGATAACTTCATTTCACTTATTACAAAATGGCTTTTGTATGGACTCTACTTCACCTGCCCAAAATAACAAGGCAGTTATAGACACATTACAGTGTTCATGTCATTTACTTTAGATTTCTGACTATGGAGTTCTTTCATTCACTGTATTTATATAAAATATTGCTTTAGAAACATTTTCATATTTGCGCAGCAGTTTTATAACAAAATGGCTTAAAGATGGACTCTACTTCACCTGCCCAAAATAATGAGGCAATTATATGCACATAACAGTGTTCAAGTCATTTACTTTAGATTTCTAACTTTGTAGTTCTTTCATTTGCTGTATTTATATAAAATATGGCTTTAGAAACATTTTCATATTTGCGCAGCACACAGTTTTTTGGGGTTATGGGAGGAAGCCAACACAAAAATATAAGTTCTGTATTATTTTTATTAATTTCAACAGCATTTACAAGTTCTATATATCATTCTAGTTAAACTCTGCAAATATGAACAAAATACAACTGCAAGTAAAATAACTATGCTCAATTTATTCAGGTATACCATGATTTGTCACAATTGGCCAATGCAAAAGCAAGGGGATTCCACCCCTCACAAAAAAATTCGCCAAAAAAAAACTATTTGAGCTAGACAGAAAATCTTTTTTGTTTTGTTTTCATATAGTTGAGCTCTACAAGAATATGTAATTTTTATTTTTATATGATGATTAGTGTTTTTTTACCTAAATCCCTACAGTAGGCCCTATTTATTATTTATTTTCTTACCTCAACAAGATCAAGAATTTTTTTAACAACCTGCTGTTTAGTTCCATTAAAAACTTCAAGACTAAGCTGAGAATTGTTTATTCTTCCCCATTGTGTAACTGTATCTCTAACTGTTGAGGATCTGCATCTCAAAATCACTGATTTCAAAATTTCTTTTGTTTCAAAAACCTTGCGTTTTTCTGACATCTCAACAGCAAAAACTTATGGTAAAACCTTAGTTTAGCGTCGGTTATTATTCCGGAATCGTATAGCTGCAGTATAGCAGTAAAAAACAGTAAAACAATGCCAAAGTCTGTCACTAAACCAGCTCCCAGAGCAGAAGTCGATTCTAAATAAAATAAATAGATCTAGATCTAGTAAATTAAATAAATAACAAAGGCTAAAAATAGTAAATAAATAGGCCTATAGCTTTAATAAAAAGTTTAATATACTGGGTGTTGGGAAATTGCGAAAAGCGAAATACGAGGCGGTAAACTACGAGAAGATAATGCGAGACATACCTGCGGAATCACGGGTAAATAGTGAGACACCTTTTGCGAAAAAAAGTTTTGCTTATTGCTTATTTAATATTTTTAAAATATTTTTTTGTTTTAAACTAAACAAGCATAAGCTTTTCATCTAATATATAAAGCTCACTTCTGTATGTAAAAATACATATGTTTGTCGTTGGTCTTGGATGGATTTAAGTGTTAGACAATTATCGTGCGCATTTGTCTAAATTTATGAGTTAAAAAATTACTATTGAAAGTGTTGGGAAATAATTTTCATTTTTCAAATTACAGTAATAATTGTCGGCATGTTCATTAAACACAAGTTTTAAAAAAATATCATCTTTTACAAAAATTCTAATTATGTCTTTATTTAGTCCTATAGCACTTACTTCCCTTTGATAAATTAGGAAAACACAATTACTTCCCTTTATAAAACCATTGCATTAGTCGAAAATAATTTACTTTTTAATTACTTTGTTTTGGTGTTGGGAATAAAAATAATTACATAATTAGCGGGGATTGATCAAGTGCAAATGTTGTAGGTATTTTACGGATAAGCTTGGAGTATTAAAATTGTTCATTAAATTGAAACAGGCGCGTTCGTTTAAGTGAGTGCAAAAGACTATGAATAAGTTGGGGTACTATAGTCGTTCATTAAGCCAAAACAGGTGATTCCGCCCCGGGCGTTTATGTTCGCGTTAGTGTTTTCTTTGTGTTTATGTGGGTTTGCGTTAGTGGTTGCGTTTTGATTTGGTTCGTTTTTGTTCTTTCTTTTTTCGTTTTTGTTTGTGTTTTTTTCTTTGGGTTTGTATTTGTGTTTTTGGTTGGTTTTGCGTTTGGATTTGGTTTGTTTTCGTTTGCTTTTTCGTTGTTTTTTTTTTGTTGGTATTGGTGTTTGTGGTTGGGTTTGTTGTTAGGTTTTTGTTTTCGTTTGCTTTTTTGTTTGTTTTTTCTTTGTGTTTGTATTGGTGTTTGTGGTCGTGGTTGGGTTTGTTGTTAGGTTTTTGTTTTCTTTTGTATTTGTAATTGTGTTAGCGTTATGTTTGCGTTTTGTTGCTTTGGTTGGTTGTGGTTTGGGTGGGCAATGCCGGGTTTATGATGATTACTAAACACACAGGTAATGGTCTGTAACAGAAAGGTTTTTCACAGAAGCCAGAGCAGGGCCTGGCCGGGACGGCTAGTCTATTTATATAATTCTCTTCTTGGATACCCTAGAAAACACCAAGCTGTAAGCGCGCCTAGCAGTCCCCTCTCTACCTCTCTATATAGGCATATTCCTACCACCTCCACCCCCACATGGTCTGGTGAGCTTTCGTTCACGCTAAATGTTTACAATTGTAGAGCCGGGTTTAGTGACGGCTATTAGGGGCAGATAATTTATTTTGAAACGATTTTAAACTTAGGGGAGGTAACTAAGAGGAGGCTGCTTTGACGGTGGAGGGGGGGGGGGTAGGGTAGGGTTTGGGTGAAAGGAGGGTGAGGGGGGTGTAATCGTCCTTAACTAAAATCGAAACGCCGGAGCGAAAATTCGGACACTTCTACTTGACAGATACGGTTCACAGTTGGCACTGGGTCAAGACATGAAGACAATGCAATCTGAAATTAAATTTGACTTAATTGGATGCCTAATTAATTTTGTATGAATTAATTAAAATTTGGACCAAATGAGTAGGCATTTCTATCGAACCACACCACACGCGTCATCACGTTCAATAGCGCGTCATCATTTTCAATAGGCGCGCAATGGTTTTTGGTCATGAAACTCTATCTATCTATCTATATATATAAAAAGCAATGTATGTTTGTGTGTGTGTGTGTGTGTGTCTGTCTTTTATGCATTACTACACCTCTCATTACATCGCCGTGAAACTTTGGGAAGTTGTTGTGAGTATTCCTGGGGAGATTTCTGCGGAATTTTTTTTTCAAATACGCAGGGGTGGCGCCCCGGCAGGGCGCAATTTGTTTTTTCTCTATATACGGTATATAAAAATAAAAGTCGATTTTTTGTTTGACATCGTTCACGCGATAGCCATGAGACTTTGGGGAGTTCATTATAACACTCTAGGGAAGGGTTCTGTAAAAAAATAATTTTTAATTTCGCAAGGGCGACGCCACGGGAGGGTGCGATTTTTCTCTTTTTACGGTATATAAAAATAGTAAAAGTGAATTACGGTGACACCATTCACGCGATCGCCATGAAACTTTGGGAAGATGTTGAGAATATTCCTGGGGAGGTTCTGCGCTAAAAACATTTTTAAATTCGCAGGGGTGGCGCCCCGGCAGGGCGCGATTTGTTTTCTCTCTATAAATGGTATATAAAAATAAAAGTCGATTGCGGTCTCACAACGTTTATCCGATAGCCATCAAACTTCAGGGACTCGATTAGAACACTCCAGGGAAGGGTTCTGTAAAAAAAAAAGTCATTTTTATTTTCGCAAGGGCGGCGCCACAAGAGGGTGCGATTGTCTCTATATACGGTATATAAAAATAAACGTCGATTGCTGGGGATTTAATTTTGCACGGGAGACCCCCCGGCAGGATGCCATTTGGCGCCCTGTTCTTTACCGTGAGCGCTTTGGTGACTACGTTGGGTCTAAACATGGTGATAGACAATGGATAGGATGTGGCGTTACAAACGCTCACTAAATTGATTCAGGCGTGTCCGCCGGCGCCCTGTTAGGGTGCAATTTGGCTGCAAACAAAAATTTCAGTTTCGTACCCCAAAGGCTCACATGGGCCGCTGAGGGCCATGTAATACGTTTTATTTTAATAACCAGAAAAACTAACCAAGGTTAGATTATTAACTGGGGTGTTTCTTTTTGTCCGTAAAAAATTCAAACAGTTTCGTCACTTTGCGAATGATGCAATTTGCATCTATTTTTAGACAGGCAATCAGAAATTGAGATCGAGCATCTAACAATAGACTATTAGTAACGCTAACATATTACATCAGTCACACTGATGTTTAAAACACGTCAAATACTTTTTTACGTGCAAAATAAAATCCTGTTCATTTGTGTCGCTTTTGCGAATGACGCAATCTGCATCATTGTTAACAGGATGCTATTTGGCAAGATGGCGCCTGTTAGTTTTAAGGAGCCAGGGGCCGTACGTGGCGCCTATGCGGTAGTGTAATCGAGGGGGGGGGTGCTCCTGAGAGCGCCCATGTACGTCTCTGACACATGGGTGGTCACCGAAGTGTGTTCTACCTGATGATTTCGGTGAGTGATTAATGTACACATAAGGTTTTCACGCGGTAGTGTAGGTAAATATAGGATTGGTAACGTATGGATGAAACCCTTCTTCTATCCCCGCGGCAACGCGTGGGGACGGGTACGCTAGTTGTAAATAAAAACATAACAAGTACTAAAAAAAATTTCATAAAAAACGTTTTGATAACAAGCTATTATGTACTAATAAACTTAAAAGTAGAAAATAAATTATAGACTACTATTTAAATAACTATAAAGAAAAGCGTGGGTCTATTCCTAAACATTAGTAAAGTTCCACTAAAGGTATCCAATAGAATAGATACTAAAGTGACCCACGCTTTTCTTTATACTATAGTTATTTAAATAGTAGTCTATAATTTATTTTCTACCTTTTAGTGCATTAGTACATAGAAGCTTGTTATTAAAACGTTTTTTATGAAATTTTAAAAAAAGTTTAAGTAATTAAAAATCATGTCTATATTCCGAGTTGCCATCCCACGTAGTCTTATATAAGAATTTTAGTTGTTTTATTTTCTACTTTTCAGTCATTCATAATTTGTGAAGTCGACAGTACCAATGCTGCCACTTAAAATATTTGCTTTAAAACACTATCAGTAGGTCGTTAAGGACGATACTACCCCCACCCTCCTTTCCCCCAACCCCTACCCTACCCCCCCCCCCCCCCCCCCCCGTGAAAGCAGCCCCTTCTTAGTTACCTCCCCTAAGTTTTAGATAGTTTCAAACTAAAGTATCTGCCCCTAATAGCCGTCACTAAACCCGGCTCTAAGATTAATGTAAACATTTAGCGTGAACCACATCTCACCAGACCATGTAGGGGTGGGATGATAGGGAGCGCGCTTACAGCTTGTTTTCTAGCGTCTCCAAGAAGAGAATTATATATACAGATATTCGAGTTTAGGGGTGATCACTCCCGTTTTATTTATACAATGTTTCCTTTATGGCTTTCCCTGTGAACATTTATTTCGCTAACCGTGATTCATATCGATTACCTCTCCCTACTAGATAGATCTGTTAGGGTCAAAGCCCGAAGTCGGCGAATGCGCGCATTGGCCAGCCAATGCGCGCATTGGCCAATATAGCCTTTCATTGATCGGCCAGAGTCCGAAACTTTACTTCATTTCGGCCTTTGGGCAGCCAATCCGCTGACCGGCCATGGTGGACCGGCCAGTCCGAATTAGAAAATCATCTGGCTAGGGACGACCTGTCAAAGTCCGAATTAGACGATCACGAGCAGATTTTGATTTTTTTATACCGTAAGGATCATAAAAATTAAGTCTAAGTTGATTATTATTTAGAATTAGATTGTTATTTTTACGCTTGCAGCGATTTGTTGTGCAATAGGTTGTGCAATTGCAGTAAATGTAGCCTTGGCCGCCGGTCAGTGATTGTGAAGATGCGATGGTTCGTAGTGATTTACCTCAGTGCCAGCGGGCGACAATGAGAGCAGTTTTTCGTGAAGAATTGAAAACTCACTTCTAGCATATAGCTGTTTAAATACACCATGTTCCGTTCCTAGCTTGTAGAAAGCGCCCTCGACGCTCATGACAACTGCAATGACGCTTCGAGGATCACCGCGACCTCTGTCAACATCTGGTATACGGATGCGACCAGTATCTCCCACTTCAGCTTGTTTAAATTTTGTTAGCATCTTGGCACCTTGAGTTTGCAAGGTAGTATAAGATGCTGACCTCTTGTGCATGGTTTCATGTTTATTGTGACATGTCCTGAAAGTAATGTTCCCTCCGTACCCTTAGTCTGCTTCATTGGCTATTCCGCATATTGCATGGACATCGTTGCCACAGGATCCACAAGAATGGGCTGCACTACAATATTTTTCACAAACTACACAGAATCTGTTGGCCTTATTATTGTCACGCAGCTGGTCTGGAAGTTGCGCCACGGCAGCAGGTGTGTTAACTGAGGATGTCGTTGCATTTATGGCAACCTCCATTTCTTGTTCAATGTTCTCAAGATCTTCATCAGTAGCTAAATTATCGAAAGCCTCTCTTGGTAGATTTGGAGTGCTAAGTCCCACTTTTGCTTTGCACCCAAACAAGTTTTCGTATGGCGATTGTTGGATTCCTTGACGAAAATTACGGTTTTTCATAAATTGAATTAATTTAAGACTCTCAGCCCAATAAGCTGATTCATTTGTCTGCATCCTTGTCATCATCATGTTTTGAACATCTTAGTTGGCACGTTCTACTGAACATTGGCTTTGGCTATGCCTTGGTTTTCTGTGAAGTTTATGCCACATGTTCTTTAGTTCAGAAATAACTTGATTCACAAATTCTTTTCCATTAGGATTTGGATTATTTATTTTGGCAGCCATCTGGTATGTCTATCTTTGATCTGACGGTCGTTTTGGTCCATGTCGCATTGCATATAGAATTCTATACAAACAAGAGCCAAACAATACGTTATTACTCACAAAGAAAACGCACCCAGAATAATGAAAACGCGATCACAACATCCCGGCCAGTGCGCGCATTGGCCGGCCAATGTGTCAAATATACTGTCAAGTTTAAGCGTTTCGGACTTTGGCCAGTACGTCCCTGCCAGTGCGCGCATTGACCGGCCAATGTACGAAATACGCTCTCAGTGCAAAGCTCTTCGGGCTTTGGCCAAGAGAGCCGGCCAATTGCCACCAATGTTCCTCTGATTCTGATTGTTTTGGTCGAACTTCAACAATTTTATCTGGTTACGCAGAAGGTCGAGGTGAGGTAGAACTCTCTTTTTTTTTTTTTTTGGATTTTTAAAATTTTTTTTTTTACATTTTCATATTTCTGAAAAAAAGTCTTTATAATAGGTAAAACCTTAGTTTAGCGTCGTAAATTACAACGAAGTTAGCAATGTGCGGTGGAGGTAACTAAGTAACTAAATGAATTAGGCCCTATTTCTGGTAATCTATCGTTAGCATAGCGTAATCTGACTAATCAATTCGGCTGCAGTAGTAATCTGCGGGAGGTGTAACTGATGAATATATTTGTTTAAATACTATATTTAAGTCAAATTTTACAAAATATAACCGATAATTGATTAAAAATAACAATCAGTGACCAAAACAATGTAAAATAACATGAAACTAACTTTAAACTAGGTGTTTGAGATAAATATTAGTAAAAAAAAAACAACAGCGGCCATCTTTTGAAATAAAATTTAGAGTAGTTTCCCTTGATAAAAATGTCTATTCGTATGTATATTGTGTTGACTTCGTTGTTTAATATACATACCTGTCTTGCTTAATATAAGTTGGACAGAGGGCCGTCTTCTTATCTTTAATTTCAAGTGAAATGAAGGCTATGTATGTATGTACATCCAAGATCTCACAAAATTTTGGGAGGTCCAACATTTATTAAACAGTTTTGTACTGATTAACTTGTCAATTATTAGGTCGTCCATATTCCTCATAAATGATGTTGGACTGAAAATGGGACGGTGTAAAAAATATTTTTTTTTAATGATGAAGAATATATTTGTTTTCGTTATAGGGTTAAGGGTTCGGGTTTAGTAGAACTGCGATATAATATTAAATTATCATCTTGCTTCTAGTGACGATTGGGGGAGATGGAAATCATTGGGAAAAGTATGACGTCATTTATGGGTGATCCATTTAAGCCTAGTCGTTTATTTTGTCTGTAGACATTAGGCTTAAGGGTCGTCCATAAATGACGTCACGCTCGTAGGGGGGAGGGGGTTGAGATGGTGCGAGGTCACACTTTTGCATATATAAAAAAGCAATGTTAAAAACGAATTTTAGACTGTTATTTCGCGTTTTAGAAAACTGTTTTAAGAAATTGTAGTAGGAATTGATTAAAATACTCTATTTTGACAGAGTTTAGACACGATTTTAGAAAAAATATCGATGTTTAAAAAAAAAATTCAACTGCAATTTTAAGGAGGGGGGTTGTGGGCTGAGCTGTGACGTCATTTTAGGGGGGGGGGGGGCTGGCTTTTTGTGATGACGTGTGGAATAGGGGAGGGAGGAGAGGTAAAAATCGTCAAAAAAGTGTGACATCATTTATGGATGACCCCCTAGACTTTTTCTGAATTAAGATTATTGTGTTTATGAAACTAGGTTTAAATTATAATAAGTTACATTTGATTACCACATGGTTGTTGTTTTTTTTTTCTTTGCCTACTGCTTTCATCAGTTTTTGATTTGTTCAGTAGTCAATGTTTACCCCCCCCCCCCCCCCCCCCCCATCCATTATAACAAAAACACCAACTATGTAGTAATATCTCTCTCTAGAAAAAAAAACTAGATCAACCTATAGTTTGTAGGAAAATTAGAATCTATCACTAATTCGTCTGTTTAAAAAAAAAAGAAATACGTCATTTTTCTCAACCCCGCCTTTCATCCCCCTCTAAGCACGACGTCTCCAAGTTCGCGGCGGCGCGCGTGACGGCATTTGTCATTAGGCTAATGTTAAAGAAAGAGATACCGCATAATTTAAAAAAAAAAATCAAAACAGGCACTAAATCACTATGGCGATGAGACTTTAGCGACGTTAAGCCTGACGAATAGATCTAAATGACTTTAGTTCGGTAAATTATATTGGTGTTTAATTTATTACAGTGGCATGCTGTTCTCCCTCTACTATACAAATTCACGTGCTTTTAATTTCTGCAACCTGCTGCCCTGAGACGATCGGCTATAAAATGCCCGTGACACAGCGGCATCCGTAAATGCACGTAGGCTCCCGGTCCCACCTATAAACTTCGTCTGTCCATTAAGCTCCACGCAAAACGTGTGATTAATATGTGGACATAAGCGGCGCTAGTGGTGGTGTCAACAGGGGACAAGCTCAGCTCTTAAAGGTGCTCCACACTTCATAAAAGACAAAATTGATTTTCAGATATCGTCGGACTCGGGCGTTTTGCCGACGGCCGTATTCCTAATGCACCGCCTTAGAGGCTGTCCACGGCTAACACCATTTTATGTTAAACTAAAGCCTATACTGAGCTGTGGCTTTACATTTGCTGCTGTCTTATTAAGAGTTCATCTTTTGTTATGCCCCATGTCGTGAAACTTGCTGTTTTGTCCAATTTTACCTGTAAGTCACTAACTGTTTTGGACTCTTGTCGAATATTGTTGCCAGGAGCAACTTGGTTTGAGCCTTATTGCCAGAAGTTATTTCATTTGGAGTCAATATAGTGCGGCCTATTTTCGTCGGTAGGCATTTAGTGGCAGGCCCTTTTTGGCGGGGATGATGTACTGAGGTTGTTTAACACCGCTTAGGACAACAGGCATGAAATAGTTATGATCATTCGTTATGAGCAAAGGTATGCATAAAACCGAACCTTTTATCATTTATGTTCCTCATTTTCATATAGCACAGCTTTATAGAAGTCTTCCATAATAGACGTCACGCATGCCTCCCCCCGATCATCCTGCGTATGTTAACGTCACATTAGCATAGCGTATGTGACATCGTTTATGGACAACCCCATGTTTTGGGTATTTGGTATCAACATTCTATGTAAATCACAAGATTTCTTTTCATGCAGCAATTAAGCATTATTGTACTAGTCTAGTAGTGTCTACGTTTACAACACGTATTAACAGCTGCATCAGTTTGTCATTCTTAAAATAACCATTACGATGCATTGGAATTTTAAAAAATCCTCTAACGGTAGTACCACTTGGCAAGAGAGGTGTTAAGTTTAAGGCAACTGTATAATGTATTTGCTTACGAATAATTGCATTAGAAAATGTTATTCATAAAACTTCACACATAATTACTTTATATATACAGTTTGAATCGTGTGATTAATTTTTTGAAAATTACAATACAGAAACAAATACAACTGATGTGGCACCGCTATTTAAATTTACTTATGGGCAAGCTGCGTAGCGGTGGGGAAAATTTTGACACGGTTAACAACGTCATTGTCATCACGATGAAGTAGTAGTATTCTTACAGTTTGGGCGATAAAATGATCATATTACTACTGATTTACTTCTCATGCCTAAACAAACCTCTGGTATTGCATTTGCTCATTTAGATTAAACACAGCATTATATACATTTTCCAACTGTGGCGTCAATTTTGGAAAGTGACTCCGCAACTATTTAAATGACTAAAACAAAGACCGTTTGCACAAAAAAAGGATATAGGCCCAATAGACCAATAGATAAAATAGATTTATATTGTTAGATGGTTGACTGGCTACTTTTTTTCTTTTATACTTATACTGTACAGATTTGTGATGCATCCAGATTTGTCGCCTCATCTACATACAGCGGAATGTAATGTTCTCATTGAAGCTTTACACAAATGCCACAATGATGTGAGTATTTTATAAATGGAGTATTTAAGCATTGGTTTGAATTGATTAATTGAGAACACTTTCTATATCAGGGTTCCCGCGGCCTCCTAAAATTCCAGGATGTCCTGGAATTCTCATGGAATTTAAAAAAAACCCAGAAAAGTCCTGGAATTCTCCTGGAATTTTAACATTTCTCCTGAAATTTTGTAATATTTCCTGGAATTTTACTCGCATTGATAATTTTAGCGAATATTTTTTTTCTCGCATTAGAATTCTTCGCATTACAAGGCACACATTTTAAAATATAGACCTAAAGCTGTCTTTAACATGTGGGTTTGGTTTAATTTTTTTTTTCTCACGTCTTTCTATGTGTGCGGCTCTGTTTAATAGGCCTGACTTTTTTTTAAAATTGGAAATTTCAAGTAGGCCTAGGCCAAAATCTAGTTTTTGCGCAGCTAATTTGAATCTACAGTCCGATAGGCTCTAGATCTACTTTCTATACAGTTTAAATAGTATACAGTTTATTTCCAGTAGGACAAATCTAAGCTACTCAGGTTGATCTACTTGTTCATCAAATGATAAAAAGTTAAAATTACAGTTAGGCTATTTACTGTTGAAGACTCCCATTTAAATCACAATGCCATGTCCATTTTCCCACGTTTTCTTTAACTTGCTTTCGCGTCTGTTTTTCCAATCAAATCTTGCGATCGAAATTTCGGGCACTTCCCAGTTAGCTAGCGCGCTGAAATTTTCAGGGAAGCTTTGTTTCCGATCACAATACAATATTCAATTATTATTATTACTAAATTGATCCAAAAAGTCTCGAGTTCGAACCCTCGGGCAGATGAGGCTCGTTAGCTGGGGACAGCCACTCTTCTAGGAGAGACAACTCCAAAATCAAACAACTGCTGCCTTGTAGTTTGTTCTTGGTTGGACAAAGGCTATGGAAGCAAATCCAAAAAGAAAAGCAGGCTGAAATCGGAGTCAATGGCCTCAATGGCGCATAACCAGTTGACACGTAACGCTTAATTGTGTTGGAGGCGTGTTCGAGTCGTGGGGCGCTGTGATTTTCTTACAGTTTCTAATACTGTTGACTCTCTACAAGCTCCCTAATAAAAGTCAATAGTATTATCTAATCAATAGTAATATAACTTTTATCTTATATTAACAATGACCGATAAAAAACTTTTACTTCGGCGCCCCACGTTTTTCATCGCTTATACTACTTATAGTAGAGTGATCGCTTGCATTATTGTGATGTATAGCAATTATTTTCTACTTTTTAGTTCAATCAGAAAACGTGGGTTTTTAAAAACTTTTTTAATGATAATTATTTAAAAGACAAGACATGGTTTCAGCTGTTCTGTTTGTTTATAATTGACATTGTTAGTACGGATGACATTGGTGAGGTGTTACGTCACTTGACACTGGGATATAGCTATGATTGCTAGGCTCAATATGTTTCTCAGTAGCAAACATCTAAAATAATTTATAATTATTTTACTAAGTGAATTTACTCACACTATTTCAGTAATCATTGAATTGAAAACAAAAGTGCAAACATATAATTGATTAACATTTTAAATTAGTTTATTGCTGAAATTGTTTTCTAATATTTTTAAATTTGTGAAATTTTCCTTTTTTTTGGGAGGTGGGTGGGTGGGATAATAAAGAAGAACTGTTATTTTCAATAGTCTGTTTACATCTCTGTATAATTTATTTCTTTTGTGGTTAGGGAGGGTGGGAAATTTATGAGATGAATTTGTGACAACAGGCCTTAGAACTGGTGCTGGGGAGGGGGGTTTATAAACAGGCTTAATTTATGGACAGTGAGTAGTTGTTTAAGAAAAGTGTCACATTTATATAATTTATATATTTAACTACTCATTGGCATAGTGGGGGGGGGGGGCGCCCTGATCAAAAGGGATCTATTTTTTTTTTTTACAAAAAGCTCATTTTATGCTGAAGTATTTAATTATACACAGTCAAAGTTAAGAAGTTAAGGTAGAACACACTTCAGCGACCGCCCAGGTGTCAGGGAAGTAGAAGGGTGCTCTAGGGAGCCCACAGTTACACTACCGTAGGGGCGCCGCGCACGGCTCCTGGCTAGGTTTAATCATCGAATGTCGTGTGCCACAATGTCAATATTGTAGGGTAAGGGTTAGGGTTAATGTAGGCGCAATAGTGCTCACATGATAGCCCTCTGCGCCTGCGGACGCGCTTGATTTTATTTAATGAACGACTATAATTACACATCTTATACATAGTCTATCGCACTGTTAAAACGAACGAAGGCGCCATAGCGCTCACAGGATAGCCCAGAGCGCCAAATCTCTGCCGGTGCGACGGGGGACGCACGAGACTACGATGGGTGAACGACTCTATTAGCTCATCTTCTGCATAGTCTTTCGCACTTTTTAAAAAACATACCATTTATAGAGAAAAATCGCACCGTTCCGGGGCGCCGCCCTTACAAAATAAAAAAAAAACATTTATTTTTATATACTGTATAAGAGAAAAATAGAATCGATAAGATGGGCGTTATAGTTATTAACTAACTTGTATCAGGCGCGTTCGTCGGCGCCCCGGCAGAGTGCAATTGGACTATCCCGTGAACGATTGGGCGCCCAGGGTTATCCTGTAAGCACTATGGTGCCTACCTAAGTTTTTAAGGAGCCAGGGGCCGTACGCGGCCGGTAGTATAATCGGGGGCTCGTGAGAGCACCCCTCTATGTCCCTGACACATGGGCGTTCACCGAAGAGTGTTCTACCTCACTATTATTACTATTACGGTGAGTGATGAACGTACACGCAAGGCCTCCATGCAGTAGTGTAAGTAAACCCGTGTCCCGAAAAATATGATCCAAGAAATATAGCACAGTCGTTGTTTACATTTAAATAACTCAGTTGTAGAAAACAAGGTCACAGGTCTAAGAACATAGGATTGGTAACGCAATGATGAAAACCTCTTAAAATATTACGTCATACTTTATTCTGACACCGCGGCAACGCGCGGACGGGCACGCTAGTACTGAATACAATATTAGGCAAACTGGTTATCGGAAATCTCTGAGTGTAGTAAAAAGAAAAAGGACTAGATGTTCAACCAAATTGAGATACACAGTAAAGAACTTGGCCGACAATGAAATAATCATTCACAAACTATTTTCCCTTCTTAACATTCTCTAGTCACTGGGGAATGTTCGAACTTCACATTTCCTGATGGTGATAACGTACACTCAAGGTTTTCATTCATCACCATTGGGGCGTCAGGGCGGTGGAGTGGATGAAGCTGTTTGTCAGTAACAAAAATCCATGAAATTTAGTGCCAACATTGTTTTCTAGAACCGAGTTATTTAATTGTAATCAAAGTCACACGACTAAAAATACTGTTTGGTAACGCATTTAATATTACGTCAGTTTGATATCGCGGCAACCCAAGACGGGTACTCTGGTCTTTATAGTAAAATTTAAACTTGGGATATGTCATAGAAATTGGGTAATGGCAGGTATGCTACCTGAATCTAGCTGTCTTTATTATAGGGAAGTATTTTTGTACTTAACAATCAAAATGCTATTTTGAAACACTCAAATATGGATTAGAGCTCACTCATTTATTAGCTTTTTTAAAATTAATTAATTGTTTTGAAATTCTTTATAAATACAGCATCCACTGAAAAAGTTTCTAGGGGCATGCAATGAAGCTGAAAGGGTTATGTCGCGCTGTCTAAAAAGAGAGGTAAAATATTGTTTTAATTGTGTTTTCCTAATCATTTATCGAAAAATGTCGCTCTTATGTATACCCCATTGCAAGCAGATATTTTATCCAAAAAAAAGCTACAACGATCGAAAAATTAGAAGTGTACAAAATTAGGTATTTGACGTTTCCGAATATCGGCGGATTTCCGAATATTTTCTCTGATATTTTTCATCTATATATTTTCACCGAAGAAAAAAAAATTCGAATAGAAGTATTCTACACTACAATGTCACCAACCCTAACCACGTGATGGGTTAAGTGAAACGACTTCCTAGGAATACCTTAAACAATATTTTATTGTAATTTGACTTAGTTGGTAAGTAATATGTTAAAATGGGGGTGTTCGGCTAAGATGCTTTTTCTGTTTCAACGATGACTCTATAGTATTAAATAGGGGAAGGGGCGTAAAATTGATAGTTCACCCCGCCGCCGGAATGGGTGGCTACATCCGTGGAGGTCGGGAGTGTGTGTGACGGGCGGTAGATTAGCGGATTTTCAATGGTACTCAATTTGATGAATTATATATTGACATTCCATGTCTCCATGAAACTTTATCTTTGAGAACTGATCTTGACTATTGAAGACACACATTTTTTTTTAATCCTGTAAGTAGACAAGCTTTACAGCTGGTAAAAATTTTAAATTATAATTTTGAAGCCTGTCAGTGTATAAAATTCATAAAAATATTTTTTACGTTTCAGCGAGACATGAAACTACAAGCTAATGTTAGAAATAAAAAAAAAGAATCTGTCATATCTGCATAATTAAATTTTGGAATTGATCTTTTTTGTTGTTGTTGTTTTTTATTCGATTGTCTAGTGTCCGTTATTCTTTGTATATATCACAAATATCAGTATATTTAATTTTTGCTATTAAAAAAAAAGATGATGAGGTCGGCCAGTTTGCTCTAAAATAACTTTTAAGAATTTACTATTTACATTGCCTGAAATAATTTTAGTTGACCATGTTAATTGTTATGGCTTTTATCTTTTGCCCCGAAAAAAAAATCATATTCCAAAGAGGGTTCACGTGTGCAATGCATCTTTCAGGATGAAATCCCCAGTTAAAATACAAATTGCACTGAGGTAAAAGAAAACAAGGTAATTAAAAAGTCTTGTGACAATTTAAGCGCAATTTCCTTATGTTATCTAAAAATAGCTCTGTCGTGGCGTAAATCAAGAGCAGGGTTAGTAAAACCATTGGTTAGTTATTAAAACGTTTTTTATTTTTAAAAAATTCAGTATTTTACATGTTTTATTTACAATAGAGTTACATGACTAAAAACCATTGCACGCCTAGCTACTGAACGTGATGACGCAGCCATTGAACGTGATGGCGCAGCAATTGAACGTGATGACGCGTGTGGTGTGGTTGGAAAAAATGCCTACTAATTCGGTCCAAATTTTAATTAATTCAAAAAAATGTTTGTGACCGAACGAAAGGATATTTTTGAAAACTTTCTTCGGCAATATTGTTCTAAATTATGGCAGGAATCGATTGGTACATGTTTCAAGTCGCTAAGTGGTCTGGTTGCCGAGATATGGGCCAAAAACTGCTTTTTTCCCGAGGTTTTTTTTGGCTTTTCCGGGAAATCCATGAAAGAAACCCGGAATTTTTATGGCCTATGTTCATCCTCGTAACTTGCTTAACATAATTGCTTTTGGAACTAGTCATCGATATTGCTTCGTTGAGGAGGAGATACGACTTAAAGCTGCGGACACACATCCATCCATCCATTCATACATCCAGAAATGACGGGTTAATAAACGCAATTCTCCAGAATGGAAATTGCGCTAAAAAAAACACATAGCCAGTGTAGTGTACTTGTAGATAGTTGGAATTGTAACTAGAAATCTCGTAAAATCATGAAATGCTTTGATAGTGACCCCTGAACCTTTCCAAAATTGGGCGATGGAGGGTAATTGCATTGTAGCAAAAAATTCCTCTCCACTCAAGTAGTTAATGGTGTTTTTGTTTTAATTTTTGAAGTCTATTTCGGCATTAGTTAACTTTTTAATTCTGAAAAGGTACATCAGAAAACTACATGCTTCTCCAGTTACAAGTACCTTAAAATGACAGTAAGCTATGGAAATGGTTACCTGCCATTGGGTGGGGGCATTGGCGTCGCTTGGTCGCGTTCACCCACCCACCCACCCCCAAAAGAAAAAAGTATATATATATATGTGTGTGTGTGTGTCGGCCTACACAGGCCTATAATACGCTGCCATTTTGCAATAATTGTTAATTTGTACTTAAAAGACTATTTGAATTTAATTAATCACTAATGGATCTGACAAAAAAACATTTTTCTTCATTACTTTTTTGCAATTTTTCGCCTGGGTGTTACACGCTCCGCCCTCGCTACGTCTCTGGGTGGGGGCGAGTAGGGACAATTCTACTGTGGGTTGAGGGCATGGTAATAGCTGGTGGGTAATGTCTTAGCCAGGGGTCGGCAACCTGCGGCTCTTTTGATGTCAAGATGCGGCTCTGGAGTTCCATACACACGTTATTTCTTTTTCAAAACTCATTTAAAAATATTATACTGTAAAGTAAAAACGGGATAAAAACACTCATCAGAGAACAATGAGAGTAGGTGAGGTAGAAAGTATACGGACAGCTTATAGCCGCTTGGGCACCAGACCCAGCCTCACCGCCGTGCTGTAGCCAACCCAGTGACGACTGTTCCATGCTTGCCACTGTCGACTTTTTCAAATATCGTTCAATAGGGAATGTTATTTTATTCAGAATGCATTTCTCTATCGGTCAGTATGTATTAGTTAGACCCGAGTGACTTAGTTTTTTAGTTATTAACTTCCTACGGTTGAGCCGGGTACTGGACGGTGGGGTACGAGTAGGGTGTGAAACGAAGGACAGAAGTGACCGATACGGTAATCAAACCAACATCCAAGCCAGTTAGTCGGCGTTTGCCGTATTGAGGCCTGCCTGGCTAATGGGAAACACCCCCTGAGCCGGTGATGTCCGTAAAGAAAGACAAAAAAAATGTATTCGATTCTAAAATGGATTGTGAAAGTTATATTATTTGATTACTAATTTTGTCACAACAGAGCTAGCTAAAATACTTTAATATGTTTTGTGCAAAACATTTGTGTGTTTTAAACGAATAAATATTTTGTATATATAAAGCTATATATTTCAAATAAAAAATAACATTTATTTACCTAATCCTAATTAAATGCCATAATATTATTGAAATAAAAATGTTAGTGGCTCTTTAGAAACTGTAAATTTTTTAAAAATGTAACTTTTGGATCTTCCGTCTCAAAAGGTTGCCGACCAGTGGCGTGCAGAGCTATTTCGATGCCCGGGGCCAACCCAAGGGAAGATGCCCCCACACCTTATATATATATATATATATATATATATATATATATATATATATATATATATATATATATATATATCATACGGTGTTTAAAGTGTTAATAGCAGTACAATAAAAGATACATTGCAACAACATGAATTATGTTATTAAACAGAATACAAATAGAAAAGATTTTTTCTAAAAATTGACCTAACTAAACTCTTGAAAGCACTGTATGCGGATGAATCCAAAGGAATGACTTACTCAACAAATGTAATAATGGGTGGAATTTCGGAGAGGGGAGACAGTTTGGGGACATGCCAGAAGGGGGGGGGTGGAGTGGCTGTATGTTATCCCCTACAAAAGAGTTTCCAGTTTTATATTGCCAGTGTTTCCTCCAGACTTTTTTCTCCAGGGGGGGGGGGTGTTACGTCCCTTACATGTCCCCTGCTTGTGTGTGTTGTGTGCTGGAACGACAGGTACCCTCCCTTTGGTGTATAGTTGTATCCCTTGGTTGAGTGTGTTTACATGGAGCGAGAGGTGTTCACGTGAGGTGTGTCAGGTGACGGGTGTCAGAGCGTGTGCCAGTGTGTGAATCAGTTAGTTGTGGTGTGGCTGTGGACGTGGAACGTGGAACGTGGTGTTGAGTATTGTATCTATGTTGTAGACCCCTTTTTGATCCTTTTATTATTTTAGTACTGTATATATTATTAAATATCTTATTATTATTGTTATTATAGAGTGTTAGTGTTATTGTTGTATACGTCGTATTTGTCTGTTGTTATTTATATACCCCTAGATTCTAGAACCCAACATTTGGGGGCTCGTCCGTTTAGCATGGCGACTACCAGGAGTGCCAGAAGACAGTTAATAAGTGACTTGAAGGAGGAGGGAAAGCTAATCGGGCTGACCGATGACAGTTTGGCGGAGTGGGTAAAGGAAGAGTTGAGGAGGGTAGAAGATGCGAAGGTCGAGGTTGTAGCAAAGGTATGTAACCCTGTACCCCGCTTGAGGGACGTGGCGGCGATGACGGTAGACGAGGACCTGGGTGCGTACGTGAGGCATTTTGAGAGTCAAGCAAAGAGACAAGGCATTGACCCCAAGGACTGGTCGCTCCTTCTGACGGACAAGATGAGTGGACAACTGAAGACTTTCCTCGTTGAGACGGGACTGAACTTGCATCATGACTTCGAGTCAGTAAAGGTAAAGCTATTCACGCACGCAGGTTTCAACGAGGAAAAGTATAGGGTCAGATTCCACCAGCTAGTACCAACACACGACGACATGAGAAGCTTCGCAGTCAACACAGAAGCCGCTTTGAGAGCGTGGGTCCAGCAGTCGGGAACAAAGGAAACGTTTGAGGACTTGGTGAACCTCCTGATTGTTGATCGCATAAAATCGGTGGTCACATGTGATCTGTTGGAGAGGCTGAATGGTGCTGCTAAGGTAAGTGTGGAAGATAATCTTAAAGTTATTGACAACTATAAGAGCACTCAAAACGCTAGAGTGACGAGGCCAGTAAATCAAACCCCTCAGTACGTCGCTGCTAGTTCGACAGCAGAGAGGATACCTTTGCAAAACACGACACCGCGATCTCCAGGACACCACACTTGCCCTGGTGTACAGCCTATGCATGGTGTTAGGAAGGTCAGCCGGAGCAGTAAATGTTTCACATGTGGACGTTATGGACACTATGCCAGGGATTGTCATAGCAATATTAATAGCGGCTTTACTTGGAGAAATAGGTCAGATAGGGGGTCGGCGTGGTCGAGTCGGTAAAGCTCATGGTTGCTAAACCGAAAAGTCTCGAGTTCGAACCCTCGGGCAGATGAGGCTCGTTAGCTGGGGACAGCCACTCTTCTAGGAGAGACAACTCCAAAATTAAACAACTGCTGCCTTGTAGTTTGTTCTTGGTTGGACAAAGGCTATGGAAGCAAATCCAAAAAGAAAAGCAGGCTGAAATCGGAGTCAATGGCCTCAATGGCGCATAACCAGTTGACACGTAACGCTTAATTGTGTTGGAGGCGTGGTCGAGTCGGCAAAAAGCTCATGGTTGATAAATTCGAACAAAGTCTCGAGTTCAAACCTACTGGCAGATAAATCTCGATCCCCTTCAACACTAATAATTAAGAACGAAGAAGAAGAAGAAGAAGGTCAGATAAAAGAGCTGTTGTGGAGTATGGAAACAACAAAAGACCTTATCGGTGCTACAAATGCAATGAACAAGGTCATATTGCCAAAGAGTGCAGTATGGATATAGATACTGGCGCCTGTTATAGCTGTAGAAAGCCAGGCCACATGCAACGAAACTGTCCCAACGGGACCAGTGGAGCGAGCAACTGGCGTACTGAAAATGTACATCGACGGTCAGATGATCTCAAGTGTTATTGCTGCGGTGGTGTTGGTCACATATCACGGGTGTGTCCCACAGCTCAGCGTGATATGTTAGGAAATTTTTCCCGGCTTAAAGACTCGCATATGAGAGCGAGGTAAAGCACGAAATTTGGAGGCGTATCCTTACAAAGGTAGTGTCCTTGGTAAGTTTTTTTTGTTAAGATAATTTATTCAATCAATGTTAATTTTTCTTTGTTTTTTTTTTTTTTTTTGCAGAAGCTGTGTATTATGATTACGGGCTGGAGATGATTAATGTAGTTAAAACGGCTATCGAGAAAGGAACTAAGTTTGATCGCCTTTAAGAAAAGATTACCATCTATGGCGACGTACGCATCTACCGATGGGCCCTTGCTCTACATGAATTAGCCTGTACTGGGAAACATATCAAGGGAACTGAGAACTTTGTAGCAGACATTCTATCACGAGTGTTTTACGACAACTAGTTTATATGATATTGAGAAATGTATTATTGTTGGAGTACAGTATGATTATATTAAGGAATTTACTATTGAGGCATTATGATATGATTATATTGAGAAATGTTTGAGAAAGGTATTACTGATGCAGTATAGAATGATTATGCAAATCAAATTTTTTTATTGTGGCTTCTCACATGTATCTTCATAGGTTGAGATAGTCAGACCACGAGCTTGGTGCCCGGCCGGAGAAAACCATAGTCCACACTCAGGACCGAAATGTTAAAGCTGGATGCGAGCCACACTCTGGACCGAACTGTCCAGGCTGGATGCGAGCCACACTCTGGACCGAACTGTCCAGGCTGGATACAAGCCAAACGCTGTCCCCACCGGTCAAAGCGAGGCGTCCTAAGGGCTGAAGAATAAATAGTCGAGCTCGGGCACCAACAGTGGCTAATGGAACAAGAGATGTTTGATCTCTTTAAGGAAAAGAGATCTGAAGGTGGAGGGGAGGGATGTTACGTCCCTTACATGTCCCCTGCTTGTGTGTGTGTGTGTGTGTTGTGTGCTGGAACGACAGGTACCCTCCCTTTGGTGTATAGTTGTATCCCTTGGTTGAGTGTGTTTACATGGAGCGAGAGGTGTTCACGTGAGGTGTGTCAGGTGACGGGTGTCAGAGCGTGTGCCAGTGTGTGAATCAGTTAGTTGTGGTGTGGCTGTGGACGTGGAACGTGGAACGTGGTGTTGAGTATTGTATCTATGTTGTAGACCCCTTTTTGATCCTTTTATTATTTTAGTACTGTATATATTATTAAATATCTTATTATTATTGTTATTATAGAGTGTTAGTGTTATTGTAGTATACGTCGTATTTGTCTGTTGTTATTTATATACCCCTAGATTCTAGAACCCAACAGGGGGGAGTGGGCGGACACTGGTAAAAATATGTTTTCTATATAAATTCCATGTTCTGAGGGGCGGTAGACTTTCACCATTGTTGATTGCTACAACTGAGGCCACGGTTGATGTGAATGAGTTATCATCAACGTTCCTACTACGAACCGTATCTGTCTGGTAGAAGTGCCTGCTATTTCGCTCGGCCGTTTTGATCTAGACAGAGGAAGTGGGTTAAATAAAAGCTTGTAAAAACGTTTAAATCACAAGGTTTTATGTAATAATGCACTAAAAAGTAGAAAAAGGCGTGGGTCACTTTAGTGTCTATTGGACACCTTTACTAATATTTAGGAAGAGACCCACGCTTTTCTTTATAGTAATTTAAATAGTAGGGTAAAAATTAATTTTCTACATTTCAGTGCATTATTACATAAAACTTGTTATTAAAACGTTTTTTTATTAAAAAATTTTTCAGTGCTTTAATTTTTACTTTCTCGTATATACGTAGTATAGAGAAAGTATTGTAATCGTGCAAAAAAAAAAAATCGAGATTTTTACAAATCTCGACGTTTTACACCTCACTGATACGGAAAAACATAATTTTGCAATCTTGTCCGTATGTGTGTGTGTGTCTGTGTGTCCGTGTGTAAACACGATAACTTGAGTACCGTTACAGCTAGGCTGGTGAAATTTCATATATAAGTATTTTATCAAAATCGTAGAACCGTATCAACTTTTGAGCGAATTCCGATAACCGGAAGTTGTACTTTTTCTACTTTGAATTTTTCAAAAGCCTATAACTTGAGTACTATTTCAGATAGATAAATGAAATTTGATATGTAAGTAAAAGAGCTAATTCTCTACCTTCTATCAAATTTTGAGTAATTTCCGTTGACCGGAAGTACTTATTTACGCTATTTCCGATTTCTCAAAAAACGCATGTAAATTTATAAAGTACTAATAATATTGCGCACTATTATGCGCTTTTTTATTTCGCGTTCACTTGGTGTGCATTTCTTTTTTCTACGAGATTATATTCTATTTTAAGAAATGTGAGTATTTAAAATGGATTAAAAATCATGTCTAGAAGTCTATATCCCGAGTTGCCATCCCCTGTAGTGTTATATAAGAATATTCGAGAAAGTTTAGGGGAGATCACTCCGGTTTATTTAACATTTACAATAGAGTTGCATGACTAAAAACCATTGCGCACCTAATGAACGTGAAAACGCGTGTCTAATAGCGCGGAATAGTTTGATGAGACAGCCTAATAATTTGGACAAAATTTTAATTAATTCATACAAATTTAATTAGGCATCCAATTAAGTCAAATTTAATGTCATGTTGCATGGTCTTTATGTCTTTACCCATGTATTAACGATGAACCGAATCTATCAGTTAGAAGTGCCCGAATTTTTGATAGGGCGTTTCGATCTAGACTGACGAATGACGATAGAAGAAGCAAGATAAATAAAAGCTTGTTAAAAAAAAATCATTAAAAAAACGTTTTAATAACAATCTTTTATATACTAATGTACTAAAAAGAAGAAATTAAATTATACACTACTATTTAAATAACTATAAAGAAAAGCGGTTACCAACTACGAACCGTATCTGTCAGTTAGAAGTGCCTGCAATTTTGCTCGGGCGTTTCGATCTAGACAGACTGACGACAAATTAACGAGGAAGTGAGTTAAATAAAAGCTTGTAATAAAATCGTTTTTAATAACAAGCTTTTATGTAATAATGCGGTTAAAAGTAGAAAATAAATTCTTTTCTTTAAATATATATATATAATTCTCTTCTTGGAGACGTTAGAAAATAAGCTGTAAGCGCGCCTTGCAGTCCCCTCTCTTCCTCTCTAGGAAGTCTGGTGAGCTGTGCTCACGCTAAATGTTTACAATCGTAGAGCCGGGTTTAGTGACGGCTATTAGGGGCAGATAATTTAGTTTGAAATGATTTTAAACTTAGGGGAGGTAACTAAGAGGAGGCTGCTTTCATGG
This sequence comes from Physella acuta, assembly GCF_028476545.2. Classification (NCBI taxonomy): domain Eukaryota; kingdom Metazoa; phylum Mollusca; class Gastropoda; family Physidae; genus Physella; species Physella acuta. The sequence goes on from NW_026732899.1 coordinate 179,663, forward strand.
GGGAGGGGGTAGGGTAAGGATTGGGGGAAAGGAGGGGGGGGGGGGGTTATCGTCCTTAACGACTTACTGATAGTGTTTTAAAGCAAATATTTTCAGTGACAGCAGTGGTACTGTCGAATTCAGAAATTATGAATTACTGAAAAGTAGAAAAGAAAACAACTAAATAGCGGTTAGCGGCGTATAATACGCCGCGGGTCGGCTCGTATAAAATAATATCTTTAGATCTACTTGTTTATTTTACTTTGATTAGGCCTACTCTTTTTATTATTAATCTAAGCCTATACAGCAGAAGCATCATATAAAGTTGCCTTAAAAAAGCCAATTTAAAAAAAAAAACTCTCACACAATAGGAGAAAATTTCATAAAACCCTCAATGTTGAAGATGGTGAAATTCATTTTTGGGGATTTCTGTGCAGTAAAGATGCAACAAATATTTCTGTCTAATATTTCTACTCAGCGGCTTATAGCAGACATGTCTGTAGATGTGAAAGGATACATTTTAAATGAAATCAAGCTTTAATCATTGTTTGCTTTTCGAGTTGATGAATCAAGAGCCGTGAATTCGAGTTCGCAGTTTCTGGTCTTTGTGAAATATATTCATTCAGATGATAGGAAAGAAGAGAAAGAAGAGTTTCTATTTTGTGAAGATATCATGGAGAAAATAAATACGTTTTTTAAAACTGGATGATCAAAATGGGAAAAGGGCTGTGGGGTTTGTACGGATGGTGCGCCATCTTTTCATGACTATCAAAGCTGCAAAATTGGCGAAGAAAAATAAATCTTGGAAATATTGCCGTGTTTGGTGATTATGATTGTGAGGTAAATACAAATTTGAAAGCGAAGATTTCTGGGCATCTTGAATCTCTTGGCATCGAACTGCGGCGTTATCCCTGAGCTGAAAGAAGAAGAATCTGCATTGACACGTTATCCATCCTCTGCTTCCCTTGATGTTGCGAGCATTCCTAATGAGTTACAAGATGGATTCTTGAATGTGCGGAATGATTCCGCGTCAGATGATAAACTGCTCACACAATTTTGGTGTAGTATGCACCATTCATACCCAAACGTGAAATTGATTGCCTTTTGAGTTTTAGTTCCTTTTGTGTATACATATCTTTGCTAGAATAGATTTTCAACACTTCTCCAATTAAAAACAAAACAAATAAATAAATTAAATGTTAAGAATGACATAAGGTTGGCGTTAACAAAACCTCAACCGCGAATGTCGAGGCTATTTTCTTTCTTCTTCTTCTTCGTTCTTAATTATTAGTGTTGAAGGGGATCGAGATTTATCTGCCAGTAGGTTTGAACTCGAAACTTTGTTCGAATTTATCAACCGTGAGCTTTTTGCCGACTCGACCACGCCTCCAACACAATTAAGCGTTACGTGTCAACTGGTTATGCGCCATTGAGGCCATTGACTCCGATTTCAGCCTGCTTTTCTTTTTGGATTTGCTTCCATAGCCTTTGCCCAACCAAGAACAAACTACAAGGCAGCAGTTGTTTAATTTTGGAGTTGTCTCTCCTAGAAGAGTGGCTGTCCCCAGCTAACGAGCCTCCTCTGCCCGAGGGTTCGAACTCGAGACTTTTCGGTTTAGCAACCATGAGCTTTACCGACTCGACCACGCCGACCCCTGAGGCTATTTAATAGCATGCATTTTTACTCATCGTATTAAAACAGTTATCAATAATAATTCACATTGAAAGTCTACTAGAAAGTCAAATTTTAGCACTGATTAATTTCCTTACTAATTTCCACTTTTTAACTCTATGGGGTCGCAGGTCACTTAATTTTTATGAAAGGGGGGTCGACATTAGAAAAAAATTGGGAACCACTGATATAGAGAATATTATTTAAGACTATATTTTTAAAATCTAATGAACATAATGATAAGGTATGGTTAGATCACTGTATTGCACACCTCTTCAGTGGTAAGTGCAAAAACAATATTTACAGAGTTTTACCAGTTTCACAAGCTATGATTATGATTCAGGCGGCATGGTACTTTGGTACCTCTTTACGCTTTTTCCCAAATGTACTTAATAGATCAGTTCGGGGTGGGTTGGGAGAGGGGGGGGGGGTGTTCAACTTCATTCACTTTAGGTCAATTATCCTACCCAGCGTATACCTAGGTGTGACATTAATGTTGTGTCCCGTTTTAGGTGGTGAAGTAGGGGGGGGGGGGGGCTGGGGGGTTGGGGGAAACCAAATCAGAGTGAACATAGCCTCAGTTTTTAGATGACGGTTTCTATGCATTTATACATATATACTGATTCAGAAATAGATTTAAGTAAGTAACAGTGGGGTCCATGGGGGGGGGGGTGTATCCCCCCTGCCTACGCCACTGGACGGTATACATTTCAAGCCGTCCCACTTTAACTCGTGACAAGACACTGCGCGACCTTAATATCATTCTGTCTTGTTAGTTTGTTTTTTAGGGGGAAAAGTATACCCGCATGCTACAACGTCATTCAAGGTCAATACCTCGGTGAATTATTTTTCGCTCGGTTTCAGTCAGTATATAGGCCCTCCCCCTCTCTTCTTCACCGCATTTTTTTAAAAATTACTAACGAGGTCGGTGTCAAAGTGTAACGTTTGATTCAAGAATAGGAGCGGGTGGTATTGAAACAATTAAGCTGTTTCTTTAATAGTAAAAATAAATTATAGGCCTACAGGAAATTTGTAATCTCATTACTTAATTATTTAGTTTATTTACCTAACCGCTAAAGAAAATTGAGGGAGATATTTTATTTTTATTTTTTTTAGTTAAAATTTATTAAGGCACGACACACAACACTATGCGTGTGTGGTATGTGGCCTGACCTATTAAATATATTATTGTTTTGAGTTTATATTTAACTCAATGGAGTAACCCGCCGGGTGGTTGAGGCTACATCGGGGGTTCGTTCTGCTACGAAATTTTAAAAAAAATTACTTTGCAACAATACAATATGTTAATGGCGGCAGACGGCCTCGGTGTTCTACACCAGGGGTCTCCAAACTACGGCCAGCGGGCCGGATGCGGCCCGCGAGGTCCTCTCATCCGGCCCTTGGAGATCTTTTTGTCCGCGGAAAAAAAATGTTTGTTGAAGGTGGCTGAGCAAAATTCATAACAAATTGAAAATGTAGCATTGGGCGCAAATAACATCGAAGTAAATGTGACCAGTTGCCCAGCAAATGACCTCTTTAAAGACAAGTTCAAATAAGGGCAAGTATTTGCCCAAGGAAGACTTTCCTAATATTCAAACTTTTGCCTCAAAGTACCTTTCAAATGTTGGATCAACATACAAACTTTATCAAGAATGAAGTATGCCTACGGGAAGAACAATTTGAGAACAAACTTGGACCTCGAGCGTGTTGTCGGTCCCCGACAGTGTTTCTTTCTTCAGACTTTTTTTCTCGGTGGCGCGCACTTGAAATTTGCATATATATATATATATATATATATATATATATATATATATATATATATATATATATATATATATATTCTGTTGGGGGGGGGGGGCTTCGCCACCCCGAGGAGATGCCTGGAAGAAATTCTGGCCCCCGAACGTACATTTGATAGTTAATCCGGCCCTCTGGCTGAAAAGTTTGGAGACCCCTGTTCTACACAAAGAGTTGATCTATCGTCGTCGGTATTTCGGGCGGTCCTAACCCTAACCCTTAAGGTGGTATGCTAAGTCGACACAAAAGATGGTGAAGTTCACAAATCCAGTGTTTCTTCCAGACTTATTTTCTCCGGGGGGCACTAGATATTTTCGGGGGGGGGGGGGGGGCGGACATTAGTAAAAATATGTTTACTATATAAATTCCATCTCGTTCGGGGGGGGGGGCGGTAGGTTTTTCTTCGCCCCCCCCCCCCCCCCCCGAAGAGATGCCTGGAAGAGACTCTGCACAAATCATCCGAATGTTTAGCGACGGAAAAATCGGAAGTTTTAACAATGTAAACGAAATGCAAAGTCTGCATCAAATATCATTGTAAATCGGGTGCGGTAACATTTTCGCAGATATTTCGCATTCTACCACAACAATGCGTAAGTATCTTGTGGTGATAATATGCGAGGCAAAAATGCCACGTGACCGACGGTTCTCGCAGTTTACCGCATTGCCATTTCGCGTCTCGCAATTTCCCAACACCCCCTTCAGGTCACATGTTTGTTTAAACAAGTTAATAAAAAGTCTAGTGATAATTTAAGCGCAATTTCCTTAATTAATTTTTTGTGACCGAACGAAAGGATATTTTTGAAAACTTTCTTCGGCAATATTGTTCTAAATTATGGCAGGAATCGATTGGTAAATGTTTCAAGCCGAGATATGGGCCAAAAACTGCATTTTTCGAGTTTTTATTTTGGCTTTTCCGGGAAATCCAGGAAGGAATTCCGGGAATTTTTTTGGCCCACAATCATCCTCGGAATTTGCTTAACATATTTGCTTTTGGAACTAGTCCTCGATATTGCTTCGTTGAGGAGGAGATACGACTTAAAGCTGCGGACACACATCGGACACACATCCATCCTTGACGTGTTAATAATCGCAATTGTCAGTATGGAAATTGCGCTAAAAATGTTCTGTAACAAGTTTCTCCAATTGCGGACGCTAAAGTATGCATGTTCTGTGAAGATGTTTACAGATAAAATTAACTTTTGGCGGGGTTTGTGTTCTAGAAACTTTTAGTATAGGCTACATGTCGGATGTGGGTTAAGGTTAGGGTTAGTGTAGGGCTTAGGCCTATATTATAACTATATACATTTTAATAATTTTATCAGTCATAGCCTCACCTACTCTGAACACAATAAAGCTAGGTCTAGAAATCTAGATCTAGACTATATGTAAGTGAAAATAGATCTAGATCTATATTTTAAAAAAAAAACTACTTCGTGACCTTCTTATTCATCTAGATCTAGATCTAATTATATTTCACTGCATTGTCTACTCTAACTAGATTCTATGCAAATATAGATCTATCTTTATCCAATATTTAAATGCTACTTTTATTTTATATTATTATGTATTTATTATCTACACGCGATTGAAATTTTATTACTATGACATGGTCGATGTTACTTATTGTCTTATTTCTTTTAGATCTAAATCTAGGTCTAGATATAGATCAAGATAGATCTGTATATTATGTAATAAGTTTGTTACTAACGGCCTAACCCTAATCCAATGGCAATGTAAACAAAAGTTCACAGTGCCTACTAGACCTAGTGTACACGTTAAAAAATAAACCAAACTAAAATTGACATAAATTATTAGATCTACATATGCTTGGTTATTTTGTTCCAACTTTGGACTAAAGTTTGCACGCCATTGGAAACGTGGAAGTAGTTTCGGCTAGATACTCGGTTAACTTTATTTCTGTGCGGAGTTAGCTTCCCCCACTAAATAAGTAAAGTCTGTGGAAATTGGTTCGCCTATCCTAGGCCTAAGCCTCTTGATCTAGAGTTAGGAAATTGTAATCGATTATCCAGGTCGGAAAATAGATCTAAGTGTTCATCAAATGGTAAATTTTATCCAGTTAAAAGTATTTCAGTGTGATAAAATCTAGGCTAGTTTAACAGTAGAAATTTAGAATTGTTAGACCTATGCCTAAATTATTTTCAAAATAGCACGTGATCAACTGACTCTGGCTGGCCTTCGAATTTAGAATAAGATTATTTTGTCGGTCGCCGCGCCACACACAACTCACTCGCTAATCAAAACCGAATCTTCTAACTCTAGATCTAGAATAGATCTCTAGACTTACTAGACTAGAGTTAGGCCTACAATCTATCTAGATCTAGATATCTACAATATCTATCTAGGTCTAGAGTCTAGATAGATGATGATAGTGATAGATCTAGAATTTGATCACAAGTCTAGACTCTAGAATGAATGATTAGTCTAGATCACTAGATCTAGTACTAGATCTAGTACTAGATCTAGAATCTAGATCTAGATCTAAATTCTAATAGATTTCTAGATGCTAACTAGATTTAGAATCTAGATCTAATTTAGATCTATTGAATATTGGGTAAAACCTTAGTCTAGCGTCTTAAATTCGGCCTAATCTGCCCTAAACTAGATCTAGTAATGTGTGGGAGAGGGAATTAATGAATTTTAATTTTAGGCTGTTTGGTTCGTCTGCTTTCGATTTCAATGTTTGTTTATAACTTTATAATCATATTATCCTCGTTTAGGAAGCACTTTCCAAAATGGCTTCAATATCCTGTCCCATGTAGATCTAGATCTAGTACTGAGTTGTTAAAAATGAGAATTTCATAGTTATCGCTTAACTGCAGTGGAAGTGACCCCTATATTTAAATATGTTAATGACGACTTATAAAATGCGCTCGTGACCTAATTATGTTCTTTGTCTTACCCGAGGCACTTGAGTAAAACTCTATCCTAATTAGCGCATTTTGAGCTCAATCATTTAAAAAAGGTAACTTATGCCCCAGCGAAATTAAAATGTCCTACAGACACTGTTCAACCTCTTATTGATCAAAATATAATACATTTAGGCCTACTTACTAACTGGATCGGCTTACTGTGTTTAACTTTGGCCTAACCTAACACTTAGGACGGCATCAAGGACGCTATTATTACATTTTCTAGCCTATAAAATTTTTTTTTTAGAAAACTAGGCGTAATTGAATTATCTTTTGTAAATTGTTGCTAATCCTATGCAGTTTTATTTCGAAAACTATGACTAATTAGGCGGATGATTATAGATACCTGTGTCCGCTAATAGAATTTTCTTTAAAAAGGGGTGTTGGGTTGTTAGTAGTATTGTAATCTCGACTAATTTTTGGGTTAGAAAATAGGGTTAGGCGTATGTTAGGGTTATAGACAGGGTTAGCATTGACATTAGCCAGCCATGTGTGTATTTAATTAACTACCAGTAGGCTAACCCCCTTTTTAAAGGAGATTCAATTACCGGAATAAACATTCTCTCAAAAAAAATTATCTATTTACATTAAACTAGTTAAATAAGAATCACAAGTGATTCAATTAACTAATTATATAGAACTAGACCGAATTAGGCCTATGTAAGCAGGGTTGGTACGCAGTCTGGAAAAAGTCTTGAATTTAGAAAAGTGAATTTCAGACTTAAAAAAAGTCTGGAAAATCGCTAGTTTTTGGGCTGGATTTTTTTAAAGTCTGGAAAAAGTCTGGAATCCAGTTTTAGAAACAAAACTCCTCCACTAAGTCCATATTTACTCAAATTTTTCCCCGCACTTTTGCACAAGTCTACACTGTGTTGTGACGTTTTTCGCTAGTTCGCAGAAAAAACAACATGCTCAGTTACTACGTCATTGGGAGAGGAGGGGAAGGAAGGGGAAGAGATATTTTGTGGCGCGACTGACCGTGTAAATGTGTTACGAGTATTTAAAATTGTCAGTTAATGGAAGAATAATCGCCCTCAGAATTGTTAGGCTCTCAATTTTACCCGCTATTTTTTATTGTTTTGAGTTTGCATGCAGGCAGTCATAACAAAAAATAATGGGAGGTGTGTGAATGGTAGTTTAGTTATAATTTATCTGTCTGTAAGGGGTTATCAATTTATGAAAATTTATGACGTCCAATAAAATTTCAGATTTTAGACCCGTCCCTATCCTCACGTGTTCACTTTCGTTGGATGTAATAATTAATATTATCATTTATAAGATTAATACTGCGTTCACTTTCGTTGGATGTAATAATTAATATTAGCATTTATAAGATTAGTACGTTGCAAGGCCTCCTAGGGTTCATACCTGTTTGCTTCAGTGGTCGCTTACCAAAGAGGTACTATTTTATTTAGCAGTCGTGCATAAATGACGTCACACTCCGGAAAGTCAGGAGGAGCGTTTCAGAAAGTTTGACGACACGCTCGTGCAATAATGTTTAAGGTAGCTACTAATACCGTGCTTTATTTACACGCTAAGATGGTTTTTAAAACACAAGCACAGTTGCCTTAATTTTACTTTCTACACGCAGGATACACGTTTAATGTTTGTTTTGGAATGTAAGTTGAGTGCAACTAGTGGACGTCAGCATGGAACAGAACCCATCGTGTCTTGTGTGTGTGGAAGGGGGGGGGAGGATACTGGTATTTTTTTTTATTGCAGACCCGTTTCTCAGCTATAAGCATAAACAGTGAATGGTGTGGTTAGCCTGCAGAATGTAGTTTTTTTTTTTGCTCCAATTTTTTCTTTACAAGTAGCCTATATTAGGCTACTCAACAAGAGCAGACCTAAATTAATACATTATTATTAGGCCTATTTAAAGTAATTTACTCTCACTATTATGCAATACCATTTTAATAATAGTTTAATTGAAAACATAAGCAATTAGATAATGAACAGATTACATAATTCTAATGTTGGAAACAAAATAGGTGCATCATTGTAATCAATTATTTTACTTATTAAAATTTTTAGGTGGAATGTAGTAGGCAAACCTAGAAAAGTGATTTTCTGTCAATTTGACTAGAGAAAGTTCAATATAAATATAAATGTAGCTCATTTGCCTAAAATAAATGTCAATTTAGTATAAGTAATTATAATGAGAGTACAAATGTTGCATAATTTTATAAATTATTCGCTAACACATTATCTGTATAATGTCTGGAATTTTTCAAAAAAAGTCTGGAATTTCACTTTCAAAAAGGTGTACGAACCCTGTGTAAGAATTTGATTTTATTACTAAATTCTAAAATTTACTCAATTTTCAATTTAAACATGACCACTAGGACTAAATCATAAAATAATAGACATCCATATTTAATCCATTAGGCACTAATTTTGAAGTTTTTAGTTTGTTTTAAACTAAATTACTTAATTTAATATTTATTGGCACTCACTGCCATGCATGACCCACCTCTCCATGACAACACTTGTTATATCACTCTTACATTTGAAGTAAAGTCAAACCACAAATCCAGTTTGACTTTTTATTTGGCTATACAGCAGAGTTCCTCACTAGTGATCACCAAATAGCAGTCATGTGGTTTAAAAAAAAAAAAATTTGGTTGTCATTCAAAAGCCATGTTTTATAAAATAAGTTGTTTGCGGTATTTGATTTTTTTTTCATAGATTGATAAACCTAATAGTTCTACAGACTCCAATTTATTTTGTACTCCCCGGGTGGATATTTAAAAAGTTCTATTATTTTTAATGGCACCAACTTTTAAATTTAGCCTTCATTCTCCAGAGCAAATTTTAAAATGCTTTTCTGGCATATTTAGCCCTGCCACCTATAGCATATTTTGCTTGTGGAAACAGTTTTAAAAGTAATTTTAAGGTATCTGGAACTAAGATGAAAATCGTCGAAAGTCATGCATCCGGTCTATACGCCATATTGTTGTTAGCAACCAGCCACGCCTCCGGGGTAGCGAGCAATACTAGTAAAAGTATTTATATTTTAAAAATGAGCATGTAGGCCTATTGCTAAGTATTGCTGGCTAACCTGGAGGCCAGACCGGTTGCTAACACAAATATGGCGTCATCACCGGACTCATGACTTCCAACAATTTTTTCATCTGGGATGCGCACTGTGACTTGGCTGACTTGCTAAGTGTTAACTGTTTTAAGGTTAACATATTTATTAAACAACATGGTCATTAAAAACCACCACAAAGCAGCATTTTTACTTCTCGAGGAATATCAAGTGGATAGTCTAGTTTCTTACGACTTAATCTTAAGTTATAACTTATATCTAGTAGATCTAAATGATCAAAACACCCAGCCTTTTAAAGTTACTAAGGGCCCAAAACACCAAGTTGACATTAGGTCATTTAGAGTGCAATGATAAGACCTTTTAAAAAGATCAGGGAAGTAATTTTTCAGTTTCAGCTGTGATTTTCCTCCTATAATTATTGTCTTGTTTCAGGTATACACAGATAAAAAGCAGATATACTGTATCATTAAAAAAATTAATGAAAAAGGCTTTTCAATAAATGTGTAAAGTTTTGTTTTACTTATTTTGTTTAGAATAGGATGATGCGTCGCCCACCAAGACCTCCAATGGGTCCTCCAGGAATGGGGCCACCTGGAATGGGCCCAATGCGTCCAAGAGGACCTCCACATTTAGGACCAAGGGGTCCACCAATTCCTGGCATTGGAATGCCACCATTGCCTGGCATGGGTCCACCTCCAGGTCCTGGTGTAATGGTCAGTAGTTGCACTAACTCAAATGATCCAGCTTCCATGGACTCTCGTTTGTTTGTTGGAAATCTAAATACAGTGGTATTAAACAAAGAAGCTATTGAAGGAATATTCAGTCGCTATGGTATGATAATGGGAATATCAATGCACAAGGGCTATGCATTTGTTCAGTTTAGTCATCCAGATGAAGCTAGGCGAGCAGGAGCAAGTGAGGATGGGAAACATTATGCTGGACAAGCAATAGGTAACGTGTATTAAAACCTTTTAGTCACAAAAACTGAGCCTAAATGATCATGTGAATACTTTCAGATTTGTGTTTAAATTTTTTAACCATGTAACCAGATTTTGTTTTCAGTTTTTTTTTTTTTTTAAAAAAAGGCTATTTTAGATAGGATTTAGTGAAAACTTCAATTTTTAACCTTCTCTTTCTCATTTTGTAAATCTCATATTTCATAATTTATGTAATCTTCTGGTTTTAGGGTTAGGGTTATTGCAATGTAGGAGAGATATTGTTTACAACTTCAGTCAAAAGCATAACAATAGTATTTAAACAGAAAAGTTAGCTTGCTAACCTGAAAGTCAGAAATTCTGTACTTTGGCTTGAGGCTGTGGGTTATTTACACCTATTGCCAGAACCTGAACATGCAATGCACTGTTATAAAGTAAGAACCTGGAAGAAATAAAACTGGTCTAGAGGCTGGCGGCATGAGTGTGGGAAAATGCTTGATTCATACATATCCTATTTTATTCTACCTCAGTTTAACATCACTTATGCTGGTCATGCCCATGTACAAGACATAGAATCATTGAAAAAAAAAACAGATCATCTCTCTAGATGGCCAAACAATGTGTTGCTTTAAATACAATATTTTCACAAACATGCCAGAAACAGTTGTACTTTGTTTTTAAAGAAAACCAGCAGATAATCCAGCTATTACTTAAATTGGCAACTTGTAATTAAAAACAATGTACGGTCAACTTTAGACATTGTGTTTTTTCGGTACCCTAATGAGACAAATGTACAGAAAAAAAGTATTGTAAAGACAGATAGCAATTCATTGAATAGAAATGATTCTTTTCATCACTTGGTTATACACCTCAACTGCTATTTTAGGTGTTATTAGTGATAGCAGAAATTTTATTCCTCACAAATTGTAAAATCAAAATTTAATTTAAATTGCATTTTGGGTCAAACTTTATCATTTTAGACTATTTAGTGGGGTTTAATTTATACCATAGATATTTTACTTGTAAGTAGATGTCTATTTTGTAGCATTTTTCTCTAATTAATTTTCTTCCCAAAATTCTTAACTTCACTATCTAAGAGCTAAGACAATAGATTTCATTGCAATAATTAAACTCTACACTGCAATTTACACTGTTTATTTCCAAAAAATTTTTTTTAACAAAGTAGCCAGAAATCTTTAAATAGAGAAATGTTGAATAGGTGTCCATAACTACTAAATAAAATGAGCAGCCTGCAGATTAGGTTAGGTAAAAATGCTGTTACAAATTTTTCAAACTATATATGAATTTCAATTGAAGAAGAAAAAATGTTCCTTCACAATCAGGTGCCACATCTACTTCATTTCAAATCGAGGCAAAAATTAAGATATATATATATATATATATATATATATATATATATATACATATATATATATATATATACATATATATATATATATATATATATACATATATATATATACACATATATATATACACATATATATATATACATATATATATATATATATATACATATATATATACATATACATATATATACATATATATATATACATATATATATATACATATATATATATATACATATACATATATATACATATATATATATACATATATACATATACATATACACTTTTTTAGAAACACATTGACATTGTAAGTTTTCATCAAGGAACTGGAATTTTCTTAAATTTGTTACCATACACTAACGTTACTAATTTTCAGTTACAAGACACATGACAGATTAAATTTCTGTTAAGGGGGTTATCAATAAATGACGTCACACTCAAAGGGGGGAGGGGGGGCCCGTAATTTTGTGCCGGTGTGTGATGAGGGGGGTTCAGGTGGTGTGACGTCACTTCTTGCATTATAAAAAAGCAATGCTAGAAAATGAGTTTTAGCCGTTTTTTCGCGTTTTAGAAAACGGTTTTGACATATTGTAATTGGGATTGAATCAAAGTACTCTATGTTGACAGAGTTCTGACAAGATTTTATAAAAATATCGATGTTTTAAGAAAAATTCGACAGCATTTTTGAGGGGGTGTTGTAGGCTGAGGTGTAAAGTCATTTTAAGGAGCCGGGGTCTGGGTTTTTGTGACGACGTGGGACGGAGGGGGTAAAAAATTGTCAAAAAGCGTGACGTCATTTATGGATGACCCCTTATTCATCAATATTTCCATTTCTGGAATGTAAGCTGGAAACATTTCGTCACATTTGAACAAGTTACAAAAACTCTGTTTTAAGTGAAGTTTTTATGAAACAAAATCGCCTGTAAAAATTTGATGTTTTATGTTGATCAAACCACACTTTTAAAATACATTCTCTCTGCTTCTTTATAACATCAGTATATTATCAAAGCAGAGTATAAATTTTGCACTTTATCTATTAGCACTTGTAACACAATTGACAAAACAATTTTGCTATGTCATTTTTTCCAGTTATATTTTTTTTCACAACAAAATGTAATGTTTTAACAAATATTCATAATGTTTTTTGCTACAAGATATTTTCCTCTCTACCTCTGACAAGATCCATGATGTATGTTAATTTAAAATGACTAATTTATATCTTGGTCTGGAGTATATTTTATTTTGTGATTAGGCTAAAAGTTCAAATATATTTCATATAGGTGATGTCTGGGATCATACACATTTTACACTAAGCTAAAGGGCCAAGGATTGTCTCATCATTTCGTTGCAGTTGTGTTAATATAGGTTAAGTGGTGGTAGAAATCAATGATATTTAATACTGCCTAGTGTTTTTATCTTGCGAAATGATTGGATGAGAAGGTTCACACAACTGGTTAACAGATTAACTACTAAGTAATTCTAGTGGAAAAGTTACCCGTGATTTTGTCTAAAGTTATGAGATCCTTATATTTTAATTTATGTTACTTAATATTTGTTGCACCATTATTTTGGGAGAAATGGATGTTCTAGTGTTAGGGTCATGGGAATCACCATTTTTTTTTTTTTTACATACTTATTACAGTAAAGCTGAACAATTCAAAGATGTGACTTTTCCAATTTTTAGCAAAAATCCAATTATTCTGTTTCAGCTGCTATTTCCTGCGCTAATTTCATCTTCTCATAATTATTCCCCCAATTAATAAAAAATAACCTGAAACGATTACAGTAGGTCTGGTGGTGCTATATTAAGATATAATGTCTGTCAAGATAGAGATTTTCTGATGTTCTCAGAATTTTTCAGAACGAAGTTGTTTTTTTTTTTTTTTTTTTGCCTCTCTTAAAATATTATATGAAAAGTACATCTCCCGAGCCTGGTTTCTTTACTATTAATATTGCATGTGCAGTAGTCTAACTTTATTCTAACTCACCCTCTGTTTTTAAAGCTATCCCATCTATCCTTTTAGTCTCTGTCTTCTATATTGTTTCGTAACCTCGAATTAATATTGAAATCATTGCAAAATGTGACTAAAAGGACTAGACTTAGCCGTTTTAAATAGTATTTCATTATTATATTTTTTAAGGAAATCATTTATTATCTCCTTTTTCGTGCATAATTATATAAAAGCTTGTTATAAAAACATTTTTTTCAGTACTTTAAAATATTTATTACAATAGAGTTGCTGAGTAAGATTAAAAACAACAGCACACTACATGAACTCGTAAAATGTGTATATAATAGCGTAGTAAATTGTACTTTATATAAGAAATTTTAATTAATTCTTTAAATATAAAACATCCAATTATGTCAGATTGTTTGGTTTTCACCCATTTGTCAAGTTTTGGGAAAAATAGGTTGGCTAGAGGAGGTCAAAATTTTGCTTGCCCGTTTCGACTCAGACAGACAGAGGAAGAAAGTTAAAGCTTATAAAAAAGAAACATTTTTAAGCCTGTGGTGTCCCCTTGCACAACCAACCATTCTGCATTACAAAAATTTAGTGTACGAGCCGACCCGCTGCGTATCATACGCCGCTATTTAGTTTTTTTTTTTCTACTTTTCAGTAATTTACAATTTGTGAATTCGACAGTACCAATGCTGCCATTGAAAATATTTGCTTAAAAACACTACCCCCCCCCCCCCCCCCCACGTGAAAGCAGCCTCCTCTTAGTTACCTCCTCCAAGTTTAAAATCGTTTCAAACTAAATTATCTGCCCCTAATAGCCGTCACCAAACCCGTCTCTATGATTGTAAAATGTAAACAGAGTGAACACCGCTCACCAGATCATGTGGGGTGGGGGTGGTAGTGATAGTGATAGAGAGGAAGAGAGGGGACTGCAAAGGCGCGCTTGCAGCTTTTTTTCTAACTGATCCCAGAAGATAATTATATATATAGATAGTAGACTAAAAATCAAAGGCTTTTTTTCTATAACACCATATCACCCCTCCCATTCCAGTATAGCAAGGAAATTTTTTCTTCTGTTATATTAAGTGTGCAATATGTGCATTATCCCTAATAATAAACTTCATTAGATAATTAGAGTATAATTGAAGTACAAAAGTAGTTTAAAGTAATTTTCTGGCCATTAAAATTGTCTACTTCCAACATTCTGCATAGCACATACTCTTATGGCATGTGTCAGTTTTTTATTATGACAGTTTCACATGAATATTATGATGTAATATTTTTTGGTATAACTATAGTGTCCTCAGTAACAAATTCTTTCAGTTGTAAATCAATTTTTTTTCTACAAAAATCTAGTTTCCAACTTAGTTTGCTGCTTAAGGTCTCTGTACTCAATGTTTGTGCCATGTCTCTTCCTGAGGCTTCTAGTCCAGTATTGATAATACTTTATTACAGGGATGTTCTTCTAAGAAAAGTGACTTCCTATGATGTATTATACCTAGTTTCATCTTAATCCTTTCTTTTAAACATTTTGTTTTTAACAAAACTAAGTAAACTATAAATAACATAAATATGCAAGAGATGTTGATTTCTGCTGAAATTATAGGTGTTAAAAAACTTGAGGAAATGGATAAATTTCTATAACGATGTTACATTTGGCAAACAATTGTTATAGACTTATATTTAAGTGATGTTTTTTATTAGCAAAATAAACATTCATCTTTACAATAATTTCATGCATTATGGTTTATTTAAAACTTGAAAGTTTTCATACATTTAACCTTAGAAATAATTTTTTAGTTTTACTTGATATGTATCTTCTGTATGTATCTTCTGGTTCAGCTTACTGGGCTCAGACACATTTTCTATGTGCATTTCTTGAAATATGCTGAGAAGGGGTGCAGATGTACCCCGTTATGTCTCATTTTCTTCCATTGCTTTTTTTCCTCATAATTCACACATCCAAAATTTCAGTTTTTTTTAAGTTGCAAATTATAAAACCAATTTGTTATCTAAAAGTGTATGTGTGACTTTTAAAATAATATCAAGTTAAATACATAAAATTTAAATATTAGTATTTAATCAGCAGTCAGTTAAAATTTGTCATTGTCGTTTACAGTGGCAGACAGCTTTAACAAAATAAATTTTTGTATCTTTTTTTTTTTCCCTCATAGTTTTCAATTCATACCATACTATTCACTTGTACTTACTTAAACATTTCATTCTTATTCTTTGGCGTAATGCATTTGCAGAATGATTTCTTATGCAGAAAAGTTCATTTTTGGTATTTTTTCCCGTGGTTATTACAAATGAGGAGAGCAGAACTTGTGATTTTGTGTAACTATTTTTATATTCTCATTTTTTTTACCCTACAGATCAAGAGAAGGGTATACTTTGTAACATATTAACTTTTTTTCAGTCTCACTTTTGGAGAATTTCACCCATGGAAGAATCTGTTGGCAATATTAAACTTAATTTTTTTTTGTCCTTGAAAAATCAAATCTGGCAAAGTGCATGCTGAGCTTTGCTTAATAATTTTTTTAAAAATTAAATTAATTTGGGATTTTTTTAGTTTGCTGAAATTGCTAAAACATTTTTCAAAATAAGATAAATTTTGAATACTTTTTTTTCTTAGAATAATTTAACTCGATGTTGAAATAAGTTTGATGAAACAAGATCTAGTTAATTTTTTATAAGACCATGCTGCTAATTTACCTCAAGGGATTAGAGGTTTTTTTCTATTGGTCACCCATTTTTCTACCCGTTTTTTAGATATCAATATAGTGTCTCAGCCTAAAAACAGAAATGCGCTCAAGCGCTCTGCTGGTGGAAGAACTGTTAATGATACGTAAGTAAATCTGTTTTTTTTTTTTGTTTTGTATTTTTTAAAAATAAGCCAACAGGTTTTTTAGTAAACTTTTCAAATAAAATACATTTTTTATGGTAAGGGTGGGAATTTTTAAATTGAAAATATTTAATAGTTTTTTGTTTTTTTTCCTAGGTATTACTTCTAAGCTTTATTACAATAATAAATTTTCGATTTTTACATTGAATACTTGGATATTTATTTTAAATATTTAATTAAAGTAAAATTTTCATAGTATTAAATGGTAAGTTTTTAAAATTCTATTTGTTGTTGTTGTGAAACTAAAAATAAGTAATAGCCCTATTTTAGATTAATGTCAAACTATATTAGGTTTTAAGCAGTAAATTTATGAATAAGAAAGATATTTGTACTTAAGAAAAAATATAAATTTTTGAATTATCATTTTTATTGCTTTAATTTTGTTTACATATTTCCCTCATTTGCAAAGAATGGTCTCTCTCCTCAAGTAGTATCAATTGCTTTAATATAGTTTAATAAATGGCGTAAGAAATAGTCTCAAGTATTTTTGTGTGAATGTAACTATTAGTTTCATTACATTGTAATAGCTTAGATTTTTCTATGCATACATTTCATTGTGAAATGTAAACCAAAAAAAAGTTAAACATTTTTGTCCTACCTTTAAGTTTTTTTGTCATCAATGCTGATCATTAAGTTTAAGCAACTTATTCAAGTTATTGTACGTAAAAGTAAAATTGCTTTCAAATTTTATTCTGATGGATGTACAGTTGTTTTTTAAACATTGTCAATGTTTTTAATTCTGTTTTTAAAGGCGTAACTTACATACAATATTGTGTTCTTGACTCAGTTCAATTACCAATGTCAAGTATTTTTTTGTATGCAAAATACCATTTTTAATAATGTTATTGTACATTTCTAAGCTGCTTTTATTTCAGACAAAAACTGTACAGTAGTTGTTTCATATGCCTTTATTTACTGTAGATTTATAATTTCTAGTTTAAATAATTTTAGTATGTTACAGCATCATCCATTTGTTAAATGAAGTGTATTCTTTTAAGGATGTCTGAAAGTTGCTTGTGTTGCTATTTATATTCTTTTTTCTAATCTCTAAGCACTTGGAAAAAATACTGGTTTTGGCAGATATTTAAAAGTCATTTACAAAAAATAATTATTCCATTTACTGTATGTATTCTCAGCAGTCCAGCTAAAAAATCGCGCACTGATAATCCAGGAACTAATCAGTCCTTGCAGAGAACACTTGTCACGCTGAGTGGAGCTACTGAATCAAATAAAAGAGTATGTATAACAATTCAGTTATTTAGTTATAACTGTTTGACAAGTAATATTATTGTGCTGTTATATAATGTTGTAGTGATAAGCTTTTATTTTCTCTAAAATATTGTGCATTTGTACATAATATTATAACTTTCCCCAAAAGTAATCAATAGAAAATTAAATATCTAGAGGTATGCATATGGTTTTTAATTTTACTGGTCAAGGGGCTAATCTATCTATATATATAAAAAGCTGTGGGTGTTTGTTTGTCTTTTATGCATTACTACACCTTTCATCCGATCAGCATGAAACGTCTGGAAGTTGTTGAGCATACTCCTTGGGAGGTTTCTGCTGGAAATTTTTTTTCAAATTCGCAGGGGTGGCGCCCCGCTAGTGGTGCCACTTTTCCGGGATATCCTGGATTTCCGGATTTGAGAATCATATTTTTTTCCCTTTCTGGATTTGCAAGATTTGAGTTTGAAAATTTCTGGGTTTGCAGTTTAATAAAAAATTAACATAGTGTTCAGCTTGAAAATTTTGGTAGTGTAGAAATCGTTTTTATCGTCAAGACTCCCACTAATGGCCCTTTCCGCCTTTTACACGTCGATAGTACAATATCCACTGCTGTGTAAACCTAGCATTATTGTAATTATTACGCAGTCTCTTTCGTGGCCTTTGTCTAATCGACATCATGGGGACGTTTCGGTCTCTGCGACCTTAGGTTGTCTTCTAGGTCTATCCTAACTTACCGTGACCTCTCAGTATAGTATAGTGGTGGGTCTAGATCTGTAACTATTAACCTACAAGATTTCCTAATGTCAATAGGCCTATTCATTATGTACGTTAAAAATTAATTAAATACAAATCGGCTGTATCAGACGGGTGAGGCTGTAGATGGAACTTTTCAATGTCATTCGTGGTGTGGCTGTCTGGCTATTTATTGTTATATGGGTTGCGGGTAAAATTTGCATTATTTACGTGACCTCATCAATGGGCTACCGCTAGGATGTGTAATAAAAATATGTCAAACCATAACAAGCTTACTATACTAGCATCGCCAGTCATCTTCTTTTAAGAAAAAGAACTGAAATATTTATTTTTTTTGTCTGGTATTGCTAAAAGAAAAGAAACATATATTTGAACTATTGAAGGACTATTTTATGTATGAAACAGAACTGTGCTGTTTTCACTCAACTTTATGGACACTTTTTACCACCTCTTTCCTGCTTCTTCAAGGTCGCGCAGACCACGCGAGCACAATTGTGTCTCACTGTCTAAGCAGTTCTACAAGCACTGTTTATCTAATTTTAACGTGGTCATTTTTAATAAGGGTCTACTACTAGATTTAAGAAAAAAATCTAGATCTGCATTGTTTTAGGTCATTAAACAAAATATGTATCTATTTTTTAGAAGCTCCTATCAGTAATTGAGATCAAGCATCTAATTATACACCATTAGTAATGCTAACAAATTGCATCAGTCACACTGATGTTTTTAGCACGTCAAATAATTTTTTATACATGTTAAAGAAAAAATCCCGTTGATTTGTGTCACTTTAGCGAATGACGTAATCTGCAACATTGTTCCAGGATGTGTTTGGTGCTCTGGGTTATCCTGTGAGATATATCGCGCGTATGTTAGTTTTAAGTAGCCAGCGGCCATGCATGGCGTCTCTGCGGTTGTGTAATTGGGGGCTTCTGCGTCCCTGACACATGGGCAGTCACCGAAGTGTGTTCTACCTCATTATTTCGCTGAGTGATTAACGTACACTCAAGGCCTCCAAGCGGTAGTGTAGGAAAACCCGTGTCACGATAAAAAATATGATCCAAGCGCAGACACAACTTAGTTTTAGAAAATAATGTCACACGTCAAAGAATATAGGATTGGTAACGTATTGATGAAACCCTTCTTATATATTTGGTCAGACTTTCTTCTATCCCCGCGGCATAGCTTGGGGACGGGTACGCTAGTTTATACATAAATGAAAGCATATGTCTGTGTGTCTTTTATCAGAGATGTGACGTATCCAAATTTTGGCAAATTTACAAGAAACAAATTTGGAAAAGTGTTATCTAATATAGTCAATCTATAAAGGGGAAATGTACATCTACCAAGCTCAATTTCTTTACATTTAATCTCTCATGCATGATAGTCTAGGTATAATTTATCTACCTGTAGTTTTAGTACACCTTCCATTTTGAAACTTAACATTTCCTGCTGCTTACTGTTTAATTTCAACCCCTCAAATTAATTTTTAATGGTTAGACGACCCTCCTTGTAGCAACAGTCTCTGATTTTTAAGCTGATGTGAACTCACTGTGACCCTGAGTAACAAATGCTCAATTGGCCTGCTGATTTCTAAACTAATGCAAACTAACATACTGTGTCGACTTTGAAATCTAAATAGGTATTAATGCAAAATTGTAATGCTTTAGGCATTTTTTTTTTCATCGAAACAAGTTTGAGTTTTAATAAAATAAATAATAAGTATTTTTTTTTTACCTTTTTAGTTTATGCTATAAGAAGTTATAAATTTTAAAAGTGTGTGCTCAAATATCTATATACATGATACATTTTGAAATAAGTTGAGTGATAGGAATTATGACTAGCTTCTATGCATGGGCATTCATCTGAAAATTCAAAACGTCTATTTTTGCTCAGGGAGAAAAAAGAAACTGCAGAGATAAAAAAAAAGGAGGGTGGTTTTGTGTCCAGGAAAAGTCAGAATATGTTCCATATACACATACATCAAGCATTTTAAAAAAAAGATCCCGGTTACTCTAAAATATTGAATAAAGTAGATTCATTTTTAAATACATATGCTTTGATAAATATTTTACAAAAGCATATATTTATATCATGAAAGAGATTGATTGGTAATTTCATCACACTTAGAAAGAATAATGTCACATCTTTCTTGGTCGTATTTCTAGAAATTATCCGAAACAGCAACGTAAACTGTTAACTGTGTCACACTAACTAAAAGTATATTTTGTTGTAGATGGCAGCCAATAATGCAGTTAAGCGTGCTTTGGCTACAGTAACTAAGAAGACAGTAACAAAATCCCCTGCCATTGTCAGACCTACATCATCATCCAGCAAAACTAGTGCAGGAAAACCATCAGACATTGCTAACAAACCTGTTGCTGTTAAAACTACATGTAAGTTTTTTTTAATTTGGGTTTGCTTATTAAACATTAGACTATACATGCAAGCCTAATATTGTCATTCTTCCCTTTTTCATTTTGCAAAATGGATATATATCTTTTTCATAGGTAACTGATGTAACCAAATACGGCTGCATACTTTTACTATTTGTGCTGTAATTTTAAAATTTTGATGCCCCGAGTTATGGTGAATGATTGTGATTATCAATACGGCTTTTTAAAAGCATTGAAAAATGAATTTTAAAAAGACATTACATAATCATTTTTGTGGAGAATAGGGATGCAAGCACAGCTCAATTGTTTCGGACAATTTCTTCATGTTGGGTCCACAGCTTTTTGTGATCTTTTCCAAGTTCATTTTGATCCTCCTACTTTCCTTGGGTATTCCAAGCTAATAACTCTCTGGTAATGTTTGTTGGTTTATGCAAGGTGTGTCCACTACATCCCCATTTCTCCTTTTGTATTCCATTGCCAATGGGGTTTCGCCCAGTTTTTTCTTTGATAGTTTGGTGTTGGTAATTTTCTCCGGCAACCTGATGTTCAAAATGTGCGACTATTACAGTTGTCTTTGGAAAGCATAGCCAGTGCTCTTAACATCCACATTATGCGAGGGTGCTGATGTGGCTTTTGATGGCCTCATCTATTCCCTAATCCTTGCTAACTACACTTCCTAGACATGTGAAGCAATTGGCCTCTAAAAATGTCATTTTTTGCTGCTCAGGTGGAAGCTCCATCTTACCCTAATCAGGCTATGGTGATAGAAGCAAATAGTGGGTTTACTTTGTTTGTATCGGCTTCTACTTCTTTACAACCCAGCAAAAGTTTGTGCTGATCAATTTGTTTATTTTTCAAAATCATTTGACTTTTTGAGAAGTTATTAAACCTTTAATTCACTTTTTGGTGAACATATGAGGGACCAAAGTTTATAAGCTTTTTCCTAAATAAGTATAATATTTAACAACGCATAATAAAACATGATTGTTCTAACAGAAATGTTGGATGTCAATTATTATATCCAGTCTTTTACTAAAAAAAAAAAATTAAATACTCGCAATTTTTTATATTTTTATTTATGCAAATGACAAAGATTTGGCAATATTCTTTAAAATGTATCTAAAAACATTTCTATACATGACAGTTTATTTGACACAACTTTAATGAGCTTGAATCTTAATACATCTTTTTCATTAAATATTTAATAGGGCCAGATGTTCTTATCTGTGGCATTTGTAAACTTCAATTCACAAGTCTCCACAATCTTGCTCAGCACAAGAAAATACCATGCCAGTTACGTGTAAGCACACAAGTTAAAGAAGAGTCATCCCATAACTCAGGTAGTGTAATTGTTGACATTTAGAATCTTAACTTGTTATGTAAGACAGCTTTTTCTTAAACTCTTTACAGCTGAAATGACACTCCCAGCATCCGATTTTTTTTTTGCCATATTGCTTTTAATTGTATATTTGGGCACAATACCACCAGCTTTTTATAAATAGAGCTAATTTTTTTACTTTCTCGTATATACAAAGTATAGAGAAAGTCTTGTAATCATGCAAAAAAAAAATCGAGATTTTTACAAATCTTGACGTTTTACACCTCACTGATATGGAAAAACATAATTTTACAATCTTGTCCATATGTGTGTGTCTGTGTGTGTAAACACAATAACTTGAGTACCGTTACAGCTAGGCTTTTGAAATTTCATATATAAGTATTTTATCAAAATCGTAGATCCTGATCAACTTTTGAGCGATTTCCGATAACCGGAAGTGGTACTTTTTCTACTTTGAATTTTTCAAAAGCCTATAACTTGAGTACTATTTCAGATAGATAAATGAAATTTCACATGTAAGTAAAAGATCTAATTCTCTACCTTCTGTCAAATTTTGAGTAATTTCTGTTGACCGGAAGTACTAATTTACGCTTTTTCCGATTTCTCAAAAAACGCATATAAATTTATAAACTAATAATATTGCACACTATTATGAACATCTTTATTTGGCGTTCACTTGGTGCGCAATAGTTTTTTCTATGAGATTCTATTCTATTTTTAAACGTTTAAGTAATTAAATGCCATGTCTATATTCCGAGTTACCATCCCACGTAGTGTTATATAAGAATATTCGAGAAAGTTTAGGGGAGATCACTCCCGGTTTATTTTGCTAGCAATAATTTTGTGGGATTAGTTTTTGCTATCATGTCAAAGTAATTTAAATATGCAAATTGCAACGTTATTTGAATGCTTATTTTAATATTTTTAATAATGGCCTGTAATTATTACAAAAGCCAGGATTTCAATTGATTTCCATTGATTTTTACTTTTTTCTTCAAATAAAAGTTGTAGGATTTTACTTCAAAAGAGGTATTTTAATATCATTTTGGTAAAAAAAAAATTAAATGGTGTTAAATGAACATGTTTAGTTATAGATATTTTTATTCTCCTTAAATGATCAAAATGATCAGCTGACAGGGAATAATTGGAATATGCATTTTTATAACAAGAATATTGAGTATAAGTTAGAAGATATTGTTGATGTAAGTTTACTTTTGGATTTTAATTCATTAGTTTTCAGTAAAATCTAACATCAAAATTTGCCGGGGTCTGTTTCTCCGACACTGTGTCCAGTGCTAATACTAATAAAAATAGAGTCCTTACTTATCTAATGTTTATTGTTAGTTATGTAAATTGATACAGGTTTTGGAACATATGAGAAATAAATGAATTTTTCATTAAAGCTTTAGCCAAAAGAAAGTAGAGCTTTGTAAAGCTGTAAAATTTTGATTTCAGTGCCAAAAAATGTAAGCTGGAGCTTTAAAAATAAATGCATTGAAATGAGGAATGAATACCGAAATAAATGTTCTTTTGGGGATTATTAATCAGAAATTAGATACAAATAAGATAAGCTTAAATTCAGAAGTATTTGGATCTAGATGAAGGCTAGATATTAGGTATATTAGCTATTGTACTGAATTGTAAATCCTCACTAATTACAGAAAAAACTATACCACAAACACAAGATTTCGCTCAACTTATATTGATACTAAATTTGTGTGTCTAGCTTCAATTGGAGCTAAGACTTGGCGGTATAAAAATTTGTAGGCAGTTGAGACATGTGCCGTTCATGCCAAAGTTATGCTAGCAAAAAATTTGAGTAGTGTCTAAGTTGGATAACTGCGTAATTACAGAATTATACCACAATATATATGACAAATCAAACCTAGAGAGAGAAAAAAGTTATCAACGCCTTTTTAAAAAGACTTTTGGGTGTTATATAATTGTATTATAAAGGGTTGACCAGAAATACAGTAGACTAAGAAAAATAATAATTTTCTTTGACATCTTTTAAAGTTTGAGGGAAAACCAGTTAACTTTGAATTGATTGGTTTCGATTGTTAAGATTGTTGATTTAAATATTAAGATTTCTAAGGCCATAAAACAGGTCATGTAGACTTGAAGAGCTCAAATTGATAATTTAGCAGGCTATCTCTTATGATTAGCTCAATTAAGGATAGGCACCACGAACAGAATTTTTTTTTTATTTAACACATTTCTGGGTGTTTAATAAGTTCATATGTTTATAGTTGTTAAACTATAGACAAAAATAATATATAGACGTCAATAGCTGTACTGGTTGCCTTGAAAACTGGGAAAAGGTGTGGAAACTAACACCTTTTTTACGTAAATTAGGGGGTGGTGCTACATAAATATCAATACTTCCTAAAGTATTGTAGTAAACTTAATGTACAAAAGTAGTTTTGTAGATGGTATAATGCTGAATGCACGTGGAATGTTTTAGTCTTGTATGACAAAGGGTTCCAAAGCCTTAGCAATTTGAATGTTGAATTTTGAGTAAAAATGCAAAGTTTAGAAAATGTGAAAAGAAGAGCGGAAGAAGGTACAATGCATTTTCTCTTATAGAAAACAGAAAAAAAACGTCTGTGTGGAAGAACAATTTGACTAATAAAATACACTTTGATTTATGTTGTAAGTTTTAGACAGATTTTTCTATGTAAGCAGAAAATATTATACAACAGGTAATGAATTTATGACTATTAAGTATTACACACCCTATCAATCTAGCGGTAACCCTAACCCTATAGCCTAAAATTAGGAATAAGCTAATATAAAGTGAATTATGCAAATTTTTCACACGCTGAAAACGCACACAAAAAATTACATTTTTAGATCTAATTAACATTCTAAATCTAGTAATTATACAGTTAAAATTGTGCAAATATTTAATAATTATTGAATTATTAATAAGTTACTACAAAATGGCACAAAAATCAATCTTTGATAACATGATTGGTAGGATTAAGATGACATTTTAAAGATAGAATAGAGAGCTAACATTATGCATTTTAAAATTAGAACAGGCACATCTAGGCGTATATGAATGTAAAGGGTTAAATTCTAAATCCAGTTGTCCTGGTGGTATACTAAAAATTCTGTAAGAATTGTGTAGACATTATCTTTTTCTTCTTTAACATGTAACAGCTACTGGAGAACCAGCCATTCTTATGTGTGCTACTTGTGACACCCAGTTCAATACTGCTTGGGCCCTCTGTTTGCATTGTACAGAAGAACACAAAATTAGCATATACAAAAAAGAAGTAAGAACATTTGTTTCTAGTAGCAGTTAGTTGTTTTTCTTTTTTTTTTTTTTAATGAATGCCTAGAATTTACTATACATATGCTCATACAGCTGTTTCATGTTTCTTTTTTACTTTCTCGTATAGAGAAAGTCTTGTAATCGTGCAAAAAAAAAAAATCGAGATTTTTACAAATCTCGACGTTTTACACCTCACTGATACGGAAAAACATAATTTTGCAATCTTGTCCGTATGTCTGTGTCTGTCTGTCTGTCTGTCTGTCTGTCTGTCTGTCTGTCTGTCTGTCTGTGTGTAAACACGATAACTTGAGTACCGTTACAGCTAGGTTGATGAAATTTCATATATAAGTATTTTATCAAAATCATAGATCCTGATCAACTTTTGAGCGATTTCCGATAACCGGAAGTGGTACTTTTTCTACTTTGAATTTTTCAAAAGCCTATAACTTGAGTACTTTTTCAGGTAGATAAATGAAATTTCACATGTAAGTAAAAGATCTAATTCTCTGCCTTCCGTCAAATTTTGAGTAATTTCCGTTGACCGGAAGTACTAATTTACGCTATTTTCGATTTCTCAAAAAACGCATGTAAATTTATAAAGTACTAATAATATTGCGCACTATTATGCACATTTTGTTTTGGCGTTCGCTTGGTGCGCAATTCATTTTTCTACGAAATTCTATTCTATTTTTAAAAATAATTTAAAACCATGTCTATATTCCGAGTTAAAGAAGAATATTCGAGAAAGTTTAGGGGAGATCACTCCCGGTTTATTTTTTCTTTGTTTACCAGCATCAAAACCATGCTTAGGCATCACTCATTTAACAGTCCACAAACAATAGAAATTTTTAAATTGTAAATATATACGAGTGCTTTATTTAATTTTGTTTTTTCCATATCAACAAAAACCAATGTTTTGACAATTTTTTTTTAAATCGAAAAAAAACATAAAATTTTTCTGTAGTCCTGCATAGAATTATATTACGTTCTAACGCCACTTTGGGTTCATGACCCCATTTCTTTTTCTTCATAGTTTGCTTACTACAGAGGTACTATTTTTTTAACTTTGTTTTTTTTTTATATAAAAAAACACAAGTACATATTGCATGCCTGTTGAGTAAGATGTCGCCTAAGATTTTAAAATTCATTATTGTTCACCATGACTTAAAAATTAAAAACTACATTTATTTACCTTTAATTTGATACCAATTTTAATTATCAAATTAGAAAACGATTTGTGAAATAAGGTGTTTGTTTTTAAATGGCTATGATGATATGACTGATACAGTGGGTTAGTTTTTAAGGAGTGTTGTTGTGACATGATTGACGGTTCACTGACGTTTAGCAGAAATGTGTAGTCTGCTAGATTTCTTCCCATTCAAATACACGGTGGGCAAAACAAGCAGTCTTAGTTAGCTGTTGTCTCGATCAAGTTATTTTTTTTTGGATGTTTTATTTTTATCCTTCTTGATTTTTTAAAAATTAATGAAATAATTTTAGTAGGACGCAATATATAATTTTCTATTGTTTAGACTATTTTTGAGTGTTTACAACATTAAATAAAGCAATGCAAGTTTTGCTTACTTTTATTAAGTTCTGCTCAATATTCTCAGCGATTAATACAAAAAAAGGTACAGAAGGCAAGTTTGCATCAAACACTAATCGTCCATTGTTAAATTTTGATCAGTATTGTTGAATAATAAGCAAAATTCAAGATTTTAAGTATATATTTCTGAAATAACCATGAAACATTGTTATAAAATGGAATCACAGTATTGGTGTTTTTGTCAGCCATCATTACCATGTCGGCTGTAAAAAAAAAATTAGGTTAAGATTCAGTCTACTGTTGAATGATACATTTATGTGAATTTTCCGAAGTTTAGCAGAAATCTAATTTTTCCGTTTCTGCTGCAATTTTCCTCTACCAATTTCTCCTCATTTTTCCGCCTATTTTCTATTTTGGCCAACTTTTAAAAATTAGAAAAAAAAACAGAAATGACATTTACCGAAACAGCCCAAACACGGATTCCACATTTTTAATAGGATGGTTGCGTTGGGGCTCACTGTGCTAGAATAAAATTACATTTCTAAGGATTTCCTGAATGCACATTTCTTAATCCCTATTTTCTGCTATTTTCAGTTAAATATTTATCAAATATACAGAAAAAAGTAATGTAAAATGTTGCCTTTTTAAAAAATAAGAACATCTCCCCAGCCTGGTTTCTTTACCATTTATCTTGCATATGTGTTAGTCTAACTATAACCAAATTTATGTACTGGTATTTTAACTCACCCTCTGTTTTTAAAGCTCCTAAAATCTACAGTTTTTCTTGCTTCTGTTTTATTTCACTACATCAAATTAATATTGAAAGTATTGCAAAGGGTAAATATGATAACTAGACTAACCCGCCCCTCCTTGTAATAACGGTGACTCTTGCGACTTCACCATAACCCCAAGTACGTGTTTGGTACTGCTTGTTTGGGGAAAGATAAAAAGGATGTCACAGCCTTTCTCAAATAGCCATGTTACTCCTATGACAAATGCACTATAGGCCTCTTGACTTAAAAACTAATGTGAACTCACCGTTGATGAAAACAAACAGAAGTATAAATAACCATGTGGCTTAACTATCAAGATGGTTCAAAACTTGGTTCATATGTTTTTACAAGTATTAATTTTCTAATTGCAGCTAATATGGTCTTCATTTTTCATGAACTAAACTTTCAAAATACAATTGATCTTAATCTAGGGTTTTTACAGTCAAAGACTTGTATTTTCACCATGCTCATCTTTAAAAACATACAACTTTTATTATAGGGAATAATTGAAAACAAGAATACAACACATTGCAGTTAAAATTAAAGTTACATTGTAATATTTAATTTTTTAAAAGTTGTTTATAAGGTAAACATTAAATTGCAATCACATAAGACATACATTGTTATTTTAGAGTAACATAAGCCTCTATTGTTTCAAATATTAGCTTTATTAAACAATGAATTAGTACAATAATGGCGTGAAACTGCTTAAATTTTAATAAAGCATTGAGTTTTGTCCATGATCTGTTTATATTCCTTTTGATAGTTTGCCTATAGATCCAAGTATTTTGATGTTAAATTTAATAAATGGTTTCCCATCTTCCCCACTCAGTCCACACATGGGGATTTGAGCAATAGATGTCACCTTATATTTCTAATTGATGCCTGTTTAATGACTGCTTCAATGCTAGGAAATCATCAGTAAATGACTGCATAGAATATAAATTTAAAAAAATTCTGTTTAAAATGAATTTTTAACTTCTTTTTCTGTTTAAAATGAATTTTTAACTTTTTTCTGTTTAAAATGAATTTTTAACTTTTTTCTAATATGTTTATCTTTTTTTCTCTTGTAGGAAGATACAAACCCTAAGCAAAAGGATATTGAAGAAGAAGTGAGCTTTTATACCTAATATTTATGTTGATTACCAATTATTTTAATTTCAACTAAACCCTGTTTTATTTCTAACGTGGTCTGCAGAAACGGCTAATTGCTCTTCTACCTACTTTCTTCCTTCAAAAAAAATTTAATTCATACACACATTTTAGTTTTCTACCCTAATTGTAGGACATTAAGTGACCAAACATTCCCCACTAAACTACACCTACAAATCAATGATTTAAAAAAAACAATTTGAACTCGCAACAATTAATTTCCTGTCAATATTATACTAACCCCGGAGATAAGCCGGTTATGTAATCAAAGGACACTTTTTTTTAAATAGCATCATTAGATTCGACATTGAAAAATCGATTATGTAGCATAAATTGAGCCAGTTGATGAAGTCTATTTGCGTTATACCACTTTATTGAAGAACTTTTAAAAGTTTGGTCCATTCCGTCCTAATATTTTTCCTCATACAGTATAAAGACCAACTCTATTGCATCATGTCATAAGTTAAGCTTCAAATATTTTCTTCATTAACATCTCACTTGAAGCTCCCACAGAAAATGAAGCTCCAGCAATTTAAGCTGTTGTAAAATACTGTGTTCATCAACCTCTTGCCTTACATCAGAATCTTTAATTGTCATAAATCTTAACCCCTAGCCCTTAGGGTGGTAGCATATATGTTTTCCATAGCCTTTGTCCAACTAAGAATAATTGGCTATTTGGTTTGGGCACCAAATTATACTCTCTAACACCTGAAAACGATATTTCTTTGTGAAACATTGAAAAGTTTCACAGATTCAGTTTTGCCTCTGCTTTTCATAAACGTCACTAACAAGGCTTTAAAGTTTTGTTTTCCTTACTATATTAAGTACTAAGTTTAGTAAAGTTTAACTTGTCTCAGTGAGTGGCAAAACTT
The DNA here is from genome assembly GCF_028476545.2 of Physella acuta. Classification (NCBI taxonomy): domain Eukaryota; kingdom Metazoa; phylum Mollusca; class Gastropoda; family Physidae; genus Physella; species Physella acuta. Next base: position 209,608 of record NW_026732899.1, read on the forward strand.
GGCAGATGTATTGGTTTGAATTTGAACTAAATTCCTTAGTCCTCCCTTAAGCTATCTTACCCCTGCGTTTCATTCACCTGTTGCAGCTACAGTACTGTTTGAAAATGCAGGTCAAAGCTCCATGAAAGAGTACAAATTACTTCATTTTCCTGACAAACTTGACTATTATGTCGGCATCCCATTAGCCTGTTGTATCACATTAGAGCTCTCCTAGATTCAGTAACATGAATGGGATTTCCCCTGACCACCCAGCCCTGACCACCTTTAAACTGTGTCACCTTGTTACCCACCCCACAATGTCAAAAGGAAGGTATTTACTAAGAAATGTATGAGGGGTGGTCCATCACTGTACTCACATATACCCGTGTATATAAATGTATATTAATATGTATACATTCACATATTCATATATATGTATAATATTGAAAGGATGCAATTGTATGGCTATACTTATGCTGTAATTTGAATTAACAACATCCTGTTAATATTCCACAGGTTCAAGTAGATACAGAAGGCAGCAAGACTAAAGAATCAGCAAAGTAAAGCTTATTGTGGACTTGCACCAACTAAATGACTATCTTATATATTATATACATTTTAAAGGCTTAGACTGGTGGTTTGGGCAGGGGGGGGGGGGGGTTGATATATGTTTAATGTTTTTAAACTTAGTTGAATAAAACCTACATTTATGTCTTTTAAAATGTGTTCAAAACTGTGTGTTGGTTTATTTGTTACTATTCCATTAATTTAAGAGATATGTCAAACCAATGTTTAAGAACCTATCCCAGAGCTTTTATGAAAAATGCTAAATGTCAAGAACTAAGATTGTGGTTATCAAATTAATTTATCATAGTACTTACAGTTTTTACTAGGAAAAAAATCACAAAGGAAAAACTTATCTGATTATTTGATAATCACAATAAGAAAAAGTATTTATTTAAATACCTGGTAGAAAGATTAGTTGTAAAATAAATGTAAGCACATCTTTGTTTTTGCCCTAGTCCAGGGGTCTGCAACTTTTTGATAAGCAAGAGCCAAAAGCTACAAATTACACTTTCCCAGTTTTTAAAGAGCCACAACATTTTTAGATCAATATTATCTCAATCCACTTTAGAAGTAGAAGCTGTTAATTTTTAATTTATTTTTTCTTTAAGGATATCACTGGTTCAAAGGGTGTCTCCCATTAGCCAATCAGGCCTCAACATGGCAAACGCCTTCTAACTCAAACTAGCTTGGATCAGAGGCGTAGCGACCCTTCCCGGGGACAAACTTTTCTGTTTGCACCCCCCCCCCCCCCTTTCAAACTTTCGATTTGCACCCCCCTCAACCTTTCAATTTATTTTACCAATCCATTTTGGCGCCCCCTAAGGTCGGCGCCCGGGGACTTATGTTGTGTCCCCCCCCCCCCCCCCCGCATTACGCTACTGGCTTGGATATCGGTTTGAATAGCTTGCATCGTTCGCTTCTATCCTTTGGATCTCACCAGGCTTATCTTCCATCCCACTGAACGCAGGGTAAAGTCGTACCCCACCGTCCAGTAAAAATGAAATTATATAACTATTAATATTTGTGCAAGGAGCTGAAGGTTGCCGACCCCTGCCCTAGGCCTTTCCTCTGTTGGCCTAGTCCGTCCACATTGTGTATTGTTCTTCAAATCCAGCCTTTGTACGGTGTCGGCTTTTTTCTCTTGGTCCTATGTTTTTTTTATGTAATGTGAGCAGTACAGATGGCTGAACTAGAGATGAGGTCAACAAATCATATTAAATATGTCATCTTCCCCTTCACACTGATTCAAAGTCTGTAGTTTAAAATAGCTTTGAACATTACACTATACCAGGGGTCGGCAACCTGCGGCTCTCCAGTTCAATGCACAAATGCGCTGCTTGGGCACCAACCAGGCACACCCCACGGCCGTGCTGCGGACAGCCCCGTGACAACAATTCAGTGCTTGCCACAGCCCAATTGTCGACTTTTTGGAATATCGTTCAATAGGGAACGTTGATTTATTCAGAATTCATTCCTCTACATGGCAGTATGCATTAATTTGACCTGAGTGACGTAGTATTTTAGTTATTAGTGTAACGGACACCAATCTATCAGCCAGATAGATGGCGAACGCTCCCGGATTCGTTTAACTGATTACACACAGATGGCGACAAGCCTAAATAAAAGAAAATTGACACACTAGCTCGCTAGGACTCGTAATTGATGTCTAGGGGAAACACTAGAGAAACTAATGATGCCAACAAAACCTTTAATCTGCATATAACTTGTAATGAGTGTACAAAGTCGTGGCAGAACACTAGATTTATACAAGAATAAAATGGATATACAGAATGATCAAAACCCAACTTACAATTCGTGGGAATAAATAGTATGATACACTATCACAGCTTTTAACACTTCAGAAAAATCACCACTGTATACATAACACTGCTATAAGCATAAAGAATTACTTAATCACAAGTAATATAACAACTTAATACTGCACGGCAACACACAGGGCTTATCTCTCTTCAACAACGTCTGACCAAAGACTGCCGCGAGACACCTGTGGGCGATCTATTTATAGACTTAGGTAACATGGAAGGTTACCTTCAAATCATAAGACCATTGGTTGGGGTGGTCATCTGGTCTGAAACAATCAATCATCTCTCGATGGAAAATTTCTGAGTCTAAGACTCTCTTAGTAAGACAGCGGAAAAAAAAACGGTTATTGCACCACAGACCATATATGGTATTATAACAAATGTCAAACTAAAAATAAAACATTACTAGACCTAAGTAGGTCACATTAGCTTCCCACGTTTGAGCCATGTACTGGACTGTAGGGTACGAGTTTACCGTACCCTGCGTTCAGTGAGAACCAAAGGACAAAAGCGACCGTTCAGTAATCAAATCGATACCCAGTTAGTCGCAGTTTGTCGTGTTGAGGGCTGCCTGGCTATGGGAAACACCTACGGCAGGGGTCGGCAACCTTTTGAAGCGGAAGAGCCTAAAGTTACAATTTTCAAAATTTCCCTGGTTTTAAAGAGCCACTAACATTTTTTTTTATTTCAAATATTTAATTTTTTTATTAAGATTATTAGTATTTGTTCAAGGAGCTGGAGAGCCGCATCTTGATATCAAAAGAGCCGCATGCGGCTCGCGAGCCACAGGTTGCCGACCCCTGACCTACGGGGTCGTCCATAAATGACGTCACGTTTTTTGGCCATTTTTTTACCCCCTCCCCCCCCCCCTACGTCACACATCGTCACAAAAAGTCAGACCCCCCCCCCCTACAATGACGTCACACTCCACCCCATCCCCCTAATTTAAATTTTATCCTATGTTTTAAATTTGCTGTGTTTTCATCCCTTTAAAATTACCGCTCGTTGACACAACATTAATAATGAGCGTGCAGGACCCATTCGTGGCACCAGCAGGTAAACAATAATACAGTGAGGTAATGTTAAAGCTGAAAGGATTAATTTTAAAAAAAATACTTAATGTAAATGTAGGTATTTCTTGCAGACATGACGACATGTGAGAATAACAATATATTGAGTATAATATGCAAATTATTTAAATGTTAGCACTATGCCCAGACCTTTAATTCTCCTAGTATATTTCATTGTAGCCTATATGATGGTCTTAACGGATGTCATCTCTCACAAAGCAATACAAATGTAATTGATTTTTAATAGTAAAGACTCTCCACTAGATTATTAAATTGCGTGTTTTGCTGTTAGCGAAGAGGATGTTGAAATAGGACAAGAAATACTTTCACACTAACTTAAATCTAAGCAAGTTTTATAGAAATTTTTATTAATAACGATTAAATAATAATATTAGTAACAAGTTATACTTAACCGACCATATCTATATACATTCATATTTCTAAATCTTAGCAAGATCATTAACAGAAGTATTGAAAAAAAACTACTTACAACAGTATTAATATGGCAATCCTCAATTAAAAGTTGTGATATTTAAGCTAATTCATTCTCCCATGGAGAATTAAAATGTTCCTTCATTGAATACACAGGGACGGAATTGATTTTTTCCCCCGTATGGAATGGGAATTCCCTTTACATCAAGATCTTCCTCTTCTATCCAATCTACACTCTGACCATTAATTTCATTGGCAATTATAACCATCAGTTCACGTGCAGCAACTCTCAGAGGCCTGATGCGCTGTAATGGCACAATTGATGATTCCTGTTTGTGAGTCAAGGAATGATTGCGCAGCATAACCAATGAAGAGAAGTATGAATGACACTTCTTACAAACCCTGTCGCTGATCACGGATTGAACAGACGGACAATACAAATCATAAGTGATTGTGCGATAAGGATTTGAAGAGCGGGGAAGGATTTCATCCACTTTTATACTTTGAGCAACAAAAAAGATATGGAAATTTATGTGAAGAGCCATCTGTTGAACGCTCAGGTATTGTTAGTCCACAGCTTGTTTGGGCGACAGGTAAAGGTGGAGGAAGAAATCTATCAGTCATTAAGCTGAAATACGAGCTTCTTGGCTTTGAGCAACATTTACCATCCGTGCATTTAACGATCTGAGTCAAATACTGGCTAGTTCTCACATGAATATCGTGCCAACGGTGATCCTTTGAGAGCAGAGAAGTTTTAAGGAGTTCAGAATCTTCTGGATCTATATATGCTGCCACTGTAGGAAATGTATCCACTGTCAAGTGTGACCATATTTCTGCCAAAGTGTTTTCGGCAAACTGAAAATTCTTCTTCTCTAAATCTGTGTCTATTGTGACTCCTCTTTCATCCAAATGACTGCCGTAGTGGTCATGGGGTAAAACTAATCCTGTGAGCTCATTGCTAAGTGACGCCATTTTTCTTTCAACCCTATTAAATGCACTTCTTCCTGGTGCATTGGTATCAATGAACAAACCATCATAGTTCTGATTGAGAAAGTGGTGTACCGCAACTTTGATCACCTTTTGATACCTAGGATTTTCGTCTGGGCCACCGTCAACCGTCAACATTAATATTGGTTTAACAATTTTATCCACACCACTATTTGTGATATCATCTAATTCATGTAAAGTAAGTAATTTTTCAAAATAAAGTCCATGACTAAGCGCTGTGGATGAGGAATGTTTACCAGATCTGATTGATATGTATGTTGGGCCGGAGTATCCAACAGCTTCTCAATTTCCCAAGGCGTTGGCTGAATTTTTATCCCGCCATAAACTGAAGGGATCAGCTTATGCCCAGCAGAAAAAAAACGCAGAATTTTTTTTGGGCCCCTATATATATACATATATATATATATATATATATATATATATATATATATATATATATATATATATATATATATATATATATATATATATATATATATATATATATATATATATATATATATATATATATATATATATTTATATATATAAATATGGAAAACAAGGGTCGCTCTAAATTTAAAAAAACAAATTTCCATCTGGTACACGAATAAATCAGAGGTTTTCCAACACACGAGCTGGCCCATTTCAGTTTTCCAAGTGAGAATCACGGACTCTCTAAATCTAGTCCAACACACCAAACTGAGGCTTTCATCAAAACGTTACCAACCGTGTGCCCTGTTTTCCAGAAGTTGAATTAAATGTTAACAATGTCGGCAGTTCATTTCTTGGATCTTAGGGCGCGGGTTGTAGGCACTACCAACTAGACACGCCATTATATGCTTTAAGTCCCTCGGCGACGGCCCAGGTGTCAGGGGGAGTCACGTGGCTCTTGGAGCTACCGGTTACATTACTGCACGGGTGATGGGTGCGACACATTGTTTCTTCCGGCAGAGGATCACGGGGCGCTAAATCACATATTTCCGTTAGGAGTCCCCACTCCAATATGTACAAATGTTAGGCCCATGACAGAAACCTTTGCGGGGCTGTACTCAACAGCTTCCCAAGTTTTCATGGCGATTGGGTGAATGATGCGGTAATGCATAATAGAGAGAAAAATGTTTTTCACATGTACAACTGTATGTGGCCAGGTCACGCGTTGGATAACCTTCTGATTTAGGGGAGGGGGGGGGGACTAACAAAAAGCCAGACCCTCACACACCCCCACCTCAATGACGTCATTTATAAATACTAATTGACTATTAATAATGTTCAATTAATTCTAAACGTTCTAATTAATTTCTAAATAATTATATAAAAAATAATCTTACCTGCCCTGCTTAGTAAATTAGATGTGCCTAATACTATGAAAGTAAATTAATATCTGTTGACTAGATCTAGTGCTGTCTAGTGTCTGACAAAATGTGCTGAAGTGGTGAATCGACGGTTAGGAAGTAGTTTATAAACGATACATTTATCTCCTCGATACTTTTGAGGTTGAGAAAGAGGGATGGGATGGGTGTCGGCTCGGGGAAAAACTTGAAAGAGACAACAAAATGTACGTCAGCATCGCCCATTTGTAAAACTCACTCAGGGGAGATAATTCCAAGTATAGGCCTTAAAAGTTTACTATGATATTTCTTGTAAAAGCAAAAACAAGTAAACGTATATAAAACTATAGTTTCTAGTATTATATTATTTTTTTTATTATTTGTAGGATACAAAATAGTACAGGATACAAATTCAACCACTATCACAAACACATATTAACATTGAAAAATGTACAATGGATTTCGGGTCCCTTACCAATGCCGCAAATAAGAACCGCGCATCACGAAAGCCCACTTCATATGTAGCGGCTTTTCGTGCTATGGACTTTGTTGTTTTTTTAAAAGAATTTTGCCGGCGACAGCGTGTGTTTATTGTAGGGAAATAGAACTCGGCCTTGACGATAGTTAAAAAATACAACTATAAATAACTGTTTTAAATATGTAAAAAATTTGTCGACAAAATGTTTGAACCCCCTTTTTTGTCCCCATCCCCTGCCCCATCCGCCACAGTACACTTTGGAGGATCGGTCAAACAGTTACGTGTCCTCTATTTAGCTATCAAAGGGGGGGGGGGCAACGAGTCAAAGAAGTCATTCAAATTTGAAGAGTTGCCTATATTTTAGACTGTAGTTTGTGTAATGGATTTTATCTTTTGCGGAAGAGCGTGGTATAGTGACTGTAAAATAAAGATAATCGTACCGCAGCTACAGTGTTTTTCTTTTACAAACCAAATATTAAGGCAAAAATGCACGAACATTAAATTCAAATTTTTTAAAAATATTAATTTTGGTCAGCCGTGGGCCCCTAAACGGCCTTCCCCCCCCCCCCCCCTCCCACGCATTGCGGGGTATGGCGGGACTGTAGTTCCGCCCATGAACAACTACTGACTAGTGTCTTTAACAAAATGTGCAGAAGTGGTCAGTTTACAGTTCAGTAGTTCATAGACGGTTCGTTAATCTATACATTACATCTTATTGTAAGAGTAAGGGTGTGGTGAGGGGTAGAGGTGAGGGGTAGGGGTGAGAGGGGGGAGGAGAGAGAGAGTTGGGAAGGAAAGGGGACAAGAAAGCGCCGATAAACATCTACATCAAAAGTGCCGACTTTTTCCGATCGTCTAGAAGACCAGGATAGTCGCCGGACACATTTCCCCAGCCCGATTTCAAAGCGTGCCGACAGTCAAATTTCAGATGCTTCGCTGAAGGGAGATAAATTAAACTTTTAAATGTTTATTGATACAGTTGTTAAAGTAAAAATAATTATCATTAAAAAAGTTTTTAAAAACCCACGTTTTCTGATTGAACTAAAAAGTAGAAAATAAATGCTATACATCACAATTATGCAAGCGATCACTCTACTATAAGCGATAAAAAACGTGAGGCGCCAAAGTATAGGTTTTTTATCGGTCATTGTTAATTTAAGATGTAAAAGTTATATTACTATTGATTAGATAATACTATTGAGTTTTATTAGGGAGCTTGTAGAGAGTCAACAGTATTAGAACTGTAAGAAAATCACGGAGCCCCACGTTTTTCATCGCTTATAGTAGAGTGATCGCTTGCATAATTGTGATGTATAGCATTTATTTTCTACTTTTTAGTTCAATCAGAAAACGTGGGTTTTTAAAAACTTTTTTAATGATAATTATTTTCTACTTTTTAGTCTTTGTCTGTTTGTTTGCATTCAAATCTTGCTATCGATTTTATCTTCTCGCATTCACTTTCTTTTTTGGTAAACAAAGACAACTCGTAAAAAAACACGTGCCTTTTCCAATCGACGTTTCTTCTGTGTTGCCGTTTCTTTCACCATTTTGCCCTCGCGTGCAAACCATTCGACCATCACCATTCTACTTCCTTTGTACACAAACACCGCGTGACCACTACTCAGCCAATCGCGTGCTTGCTCTTTCAGTAAGCCAGAAGAGGGAAAGTACTGTTGTAACCCCGGTGTGTTTGTGTATTGTTATCCCAAGGTCGAATGCGGTATAAAAGGTGGAGTGAATGATTGTCAGGGGTTAGTTGATAGCGGTTAGGACGAGGGCTGGTCTGTTGTGTGTAGAGAATTGAGACGGAATAAAAGTTGGAAGTTAGACACGAAGCGTTGTTTTTACAACGGGCGGGTTATGTCTTTGTTGTGTGAATACGTTACTGACTAGAACACATAGATTTGAACCCGTGTCGAGTGGGTTAGCAATCGTGTGCCCAACCACTCGACCATATCGTCTCCCCCATACTGGCCAACAGTTGTTACGTTCCGGTTGTTTGTACACAAACACCACGTGACCACTACTCAGCCAATCGCGTGCTCGCTCCTTCAGTAAGCCACAAGAGGGAAAGTACCGAGCCTTGTTTTATATCAAATTACAATTACTAGGTTATGTCCCATTTTTGTACAAATATATAGGGGTCTAAAATGATCAATAAAATGTTTCCATGGATCAATTTAGTAATAATAACAATTGAATATTGTATTGTCATCGGAAACAAAGCTTCCCTGAAAATTTCAGCGCGCTAGCTAACTGGGAAGTGCCCGAAATTTCGATCGCAAGATTTGATTGGAAAACCAAACAGATGCGAAAGCAAGTTAAAGAAAACGTGGGAAAATGAACGCAATTATAAATGTATGAGATTGAAATAAATAATTATATTTTTTGTAGAATTCAGGCCAGTAGTTTAAACACAGAATCATAGATATGTATTTTAATAATTTAAACAATATAACAATGCTTTTTTGTTCTCCTAATCGACGCCACTAAAAAGAACGGTAGGCTACGTCTTTGAAGTTGTCTATATGTCTGGCGGTCTCTCGAGCTATAGTCTGTGCATTTTTCTCAAAGACGTTTGCCGACTATCGTGTTTGTTTGTAACTGTAGAAGAAAGATAACTCGACCTCCGCCTAATTTAAATTTTTTTTTTTTAAATAATTAAGCCAGGATTCTTGGGCCCCCAATCGGTCTGGCCCCCCCCCCCCCCCCCCGCATTGCGGGGTCTGGCGGCACTGTAGTTCCGCCCCTGAACCCAGTCATGGTCAGGCAAGCTCACCCTGTATTCCACGTGCATGAGCAATGGACTCTGTTTTTTAGCTGCTGTCAACCCAAGCGGAACGCGGGCCTTGACATCTTGACTTATAAAGCATACCTCATTCGGTCCAAGCATGGAAGCTAACTCTTCTAGGTGATGCAGTGTTGCCGCTGTAAACAAGTGATCAATGTGATTTGCATGGCAATCGTTTTGCGCTCTTATCAGTTTTACTGGGACTGTCGATACATGTCGTTGCCTTTCATGAGAAAAAGTAAGTCTTGGCAAAAGTCGAAGGTACAGCCCACTTCTACTAATTATAAACCCATCCTGTTTTAACTGATCAGTTAGCTGATCTAATGTTTTAATAGTTTTGTAGACTTCGTTCTGCCTCCTCTCGTGTGATGCTGATCCATGCATAGCAATGTTTATGATAGTTTCCAATAAAGAAGATTGATCTTATTCAATCCTTGGCCTGCCAGAATCTATATATATAATTCTCTTCTGGGAGCCGTTAGAAAACAAGCTGCAAGCGCCTCCTTGCAGTCCCCTCTCTTTCTCTCTATCACTATCACTACCACCCCACCCCCACATTGTCTGGTGAGCTGTGGTCACGCTGTTTACATTTTACAATCATAGAGACGGGTTTGGTGACGGCTATTAGGGGCAGATAATTTAGTTTGAAACGATTTTAAACTTAGAGGAGGTAACTAAGAGGAGGCTGCTTTCACGTGGGGGGAGGGGGGTTTAGTGTTTTTAAGCAAATATTTTCAGTGGCAGCATTGGTACTGTCGAATTCACAAATTATAAATTACTGAAAAGTAGAAAAAAAACCAACTAAATAGCGGCGTATGATACGCAGCGGGTCGGCTCGTTAGATTTAACATTCAAAGTGGCGCGTAGCCCCGGATTCTCTTCAAACAAAGCATTCAGTTTTCTTTTCATTTCGAGCTTTCTGAGATCTTATTTGATCAGATATCTTCCTCTTTAGCTTTTTTTCCAAATCACTCTTTTTCTTTTTTTTCCTTTAAGCTCCATGTTCTGTTCTTGCATTAACATTCCACGAGTTTGTCGCTCATACAAGCCGACTAGATCAGAATTCAGAATCTCAATATCTGATTGTAAGCTTATCTGGACTGTAACCTGCTTAGATGTTGGTTGATAGTTTGCTGGTAGAGGGTTTGAAATCACTAACTTCATGAGCATCGTTCACTTTTTCATCTGACTTCAGTGACTTATAGTATTAGGTATTTCTTTTGCCAAATCATAGGGTGTTTTCTTATTTGTAGATGTAGATACAGATGTTTGTTTGACCCAAAACGTCAAAAGTGAGCCTTTTTTAGCGGCAGCAATTGCTTTTAGCTCCTGCAGCCAGACTTCCGCTTTCAAGTGCAGATCTGAATCGCTTTTTATTTTACTCCACTTTTCAACGACTTCTTCTTGGCAAATCTTTTTACTTTTTTAAGGATATGCCAGCACGTAGGCATCAAAAATACACTGGAACATTTTATTTTTATCCATTATTAACAGTCGATTTTTAAGCAGAATATATGACATTATTAGATCTACCTTTCAATTGAAAAGCCTCACACAGACAAAGTTGATTCAGCGAGACACATGTAGGCCTATTTGAGTTGATCGAATAAACACGCATCACAAGCTGACCCTACACACATCCGCTTTTTTTTTTGGCCGCACCTACAAAAATCACGTGATCTCGATTTTGGAACTGATCGTACAAGTTATTTTTCCTCTAGATCAGGGGTCGGTAACCTTTTGGGACGGAGGAGCCAAAAGTTATAATTTACCAAATATCCCAGTTTTTAAAGAGCCACTAACTCTTTTATTTCAATATTATGATACTTGATTAGGATTATATATATATATATATATATATATATATATATATATATATATATATATATATATATATATATATATATATATATATATGTTTAAATATGAAATAAAATTTATTCAAATCAAAACATACCCATGTTTCGTAGAAATAAGTATTAAAGTATTTTACCTAGCTCTGATAGAATAATAAAATCAGTAATCATTATTGAATACTATTTACAACAGTTTCGCCTTGCATGCCTTTTGAAAGTTTGTTTAAACCTGGCTCATAACTTGTTTTCAGTTTCAATAACGCCTCTAGATTTGTATTTGTTAGTTGGCTTCTATACTTTGTATTATATTCATGCAAGAAAACGCTTGCTCGCATGAATATACTGACCCGAAGATCGTTAGCACTCCAAATGCCAACTTCTTCGCCTTACTATAGCATCCTGCAAGACTATTCCATGCGTCATAGAGTAGGGCCTCAATTCGCAGCATTTCTTTTAGAGCTGTCCAGTTGTACAGTGAAACGTACATGTTTTACTGGACCTCCAAATCATCTAACTTGCTCTTGAGGTCTGTGAACTTACCGCTCCACAAATGTTTGGTTTTCAAATCTTAATTTGAAGCGAACCAGCATCAATTCCAAATAGCTCAAAGTAAATCTTATTTGTTATTGTTTTGAGAGAATCTACTATGAACGTCAGAGTGCTTGCATTTCTTTTGAATTGCTCAAATCTCTCCGTGAACCCATCCTTCATTTTGTTTATAGTAATGCTGAAGTGATTCATATTAACAGTAGCGTTGGTTTTATCATGATATTTTTTTTAGATTTTTGAAATAAAGTAATTTACCTCTCTCTGTGTCTTCGAAACAATCATTTTCTCCAAGCAAGACATAGGCTGGGTTTTCTTTTCCATGCAGTTTTACATTTAGCTCGTTTAGTTTCTGTGTGATCTTCACCATGAAGTTGAATTTTTCAATTTGGGATAGACAAGCTAATAAGAAGTACATTGAAATAGGGCGTAACTAAATATTTTAATAGAATAGCGAGTGTTTATTGTTTATTATTTTATCGTTCATTACCGAGTGTCGCAGAACAATATTTTTATGAGTTTTGAATACAAAATAAAATAATTATTAATATTTGTGCATGGAGCTGAAGAGCCGCATCTCGACATCAAAAGAGCCGCATGCCGCAGGTTGCCGACCCCTGCTCTAGATCGTTCAACAAGCATGAGCTATCGGCTTGAACACCATGATGTAAGGGAGACAAGGCGTGTCATCAAGTCGCAGCCCTAGGTGTGAACATAAGTTCTGTAAATAGTTTTTAAATAAAGTATTCAGGAAACGGGGTTTAAAGTTTTATTATGACTGCCCTACTCTGTAAACTTCAAAGAATAGCAAGCATTACACTGATACCCCTGCCTTACCCTCACTAGTTGATATGCTTCCGACCTTTAAGTTTATTCATATAGCACTATTGACAAATTTGCAAATACGGCAGTCTACTACACAACATACCTCGTTAATTAGAACAACGATATATTTCACAATCTTATGACAACTTAGAAGTATCGCAACCAATGTAAAAAATTATTTAGTATTTAGTAAGTTTATTTTTTTAAA